>NC_058132.1:409187613-409234030 GCF_016433145.1 Gracilinanus agilis | reverse complement strand
AAATGTCTCGATTCCACGTACCTTCCACGCTGTGCCCTGTTGTGGGGTTCCTCCGTTCGTCTGGACTTGTTTTTATGTCCCCTTGAGGAGTTTTGTGTGTTTCGGTCAGGAGAGGTTAAGAGCTGCTTCTTACTCTGCCGCCATCTTAACCCGGAAGCCCATTCTTTTCATTTTTGATACTGGTAATGTGATTTTTTTCTTTTCTTTTTTAAAATCAAATTATTCAGTGCTCTAGCTATTTTATTTGTTTCCCCCATCCCCCCATAGAAACAACTCCTAGTCTTATTAGTTCAATAGTTCTTTTAATTTCAATTTTTTAAATTTCTCCTTTGAATTTTCAGGATTTCCAGTTTAGTTTTTATTTGGGGGTTTCTAAGTTGTTCTTTTTATAGTTTTTGTTGTTCTTGTTGTATGCCCAATTCATTGATTTGCTTTTTCTTGCTTGACATAAGCATTCAGAGATTGTCGGAAGCTATCCAACAGCTCCAGGGGTCTGGGAGATGCATGGTTTAGGTGAGAATGAATGAGGCAGAAGCCAGAGGCTGTTAGCTCATGGATGCTCCATCTGGCAAATGAGCTTGAGATTTATTTTATAGAGTATTCAAAAGCTGATTCTCACAAAGCACAAAGGAGTTTGTGGCTGTGCAGACACACCAAGGTTACAGAATTACATCATGATTAGTATATGGTTTTACAAAGAAGTTTCTCATGAAGATTATGCCCGGATGAGAAAAAGTCCCAAGGTTAAAAATGAACCTCACTTTATCTAAAGTGGAATTTTGCCTGAGCCTGCCACTCCATGACCTTAGGACGTCTGGAGCACTCTCACTCTGTCTTGTTTTTGGTTTTGGGAATCCTATTGTTTTGAGGTGCTATTTTAAGGTTGTTTTGGGAGGATTCTCAGAAAGTTTTCAGCTTTTGCTGCTACTAAGCTATCTTGGCTCCACTCTCCTTTTTTTTCTTTTTTTATTGCCAGCACAGTGCCTGGTGTTTACTAAGTGTTTATTAAAGTGAATAAAATATATACCTTATATAATATAACCTAGAAAACCATATATAATATAGACATATCATATACCACCTTCTACAATATGATGTAATATATGTATATAATACCCAAAGCATTATATATTTGTAAAAATAATATGTATATATTTTACATACATACACATATAATAGGCATATGTATTCTACTTACTGTAATAGGTCTAAGCTTTAGAAGTAGAAAAGCAAATTTTTGCAGACAGACTAAGGGGAAAAGCCTTGGCTGTCAGCCAAGGACATTCTAAATAGAATGAAGGGAAAAAACTGTTTTGCTCTTGTGGACTCTGGTCAAACTGGGAAAGGGAGAGGGTGTGGATGCCTTTACCTGCCCAGTGAGGAGTCCAAGGAGAGTGGAGTTACCACTGAATAAGAAGACCTGCCAGGGAAGATCAAGTGAGCAAGAAGATCTAGCTGGGGTGGTAGACATCCCAGTCTGAGACAAGCTCCTTGATTAGCATCTCCTGGATTTAGCTTTCTGTGGACCCATTTTCTGTGCCTTCAAGAGGAGCTGAAGAAGACATGATTTGTGAGAGGCCCATTTTCCCTTCTAGGCTTTAACCCATTGTCCTATGTGGTCCCTGTATGGTCCCTAGTGTTTAGATCCAGTGTGACCTTTCCCCATTATTCCTGACCCTCAATAATTATTAAAACCATGTGTTTATAAGCCCTCTTATCAATATCATTTACTTGAAGTTTCTCTGACTCCCTGGCTGGGTGGATCAGTGTTGCAGTTAAGGCCCAACTGTCACTCCCGTCAGTTGCCCAAACCATTCATTGAACTGTATTTCCTAGCTTGTTAAGTCCCCACCTATTGTCCATTCCTGTCTCCTACTCACCCTTCTGAACCCAGATAAATATTTAAGTTAACCCCCAGTTTTCCCCCATAAGAGTCTGGCTGACCCAGATGGGTTAAGAGGAGTACAGGAAGTTCATTCTTGGACACACAGAGACAGACTGGAAGTGAGAGGATTCTGAACATTCCATGGAGGTGGATAGTCATTGGCTGTGGGCTGGAAGTTCCAAGCCAGTGGTGAGCTACTCAGAACTGCTTACCCTGCCCCCCGCCCCAGTTCATTAATAAAATCTCTGAGTGAAACCAATTTACTATTAAGGCTGAAATAGTCCCAGAGAAAGGGTTTTTTTTTTTCTTTATTTTTTTTCCCTCTGGAGTGGTTTTTCTCCTGCTTTTTTTTTCCCTTTCGGTGTTTTTATTGTTCTTGGTTTGTTGTATTGGTATTGTTTTTGTGTGATTACTGTTCTGTGTGTTAGTTAATTATTTGTATAGTCGTGGAGTAAAATACCACTGTTATATTACCAAGTGTGATAACAATGGAAGACATAGTGCATGAGTGTATAATGCTGTTGCTGAATCTGTTGCGGAGTACTCTTTCTTTTGCATTGAAAGATATTCCCAAATATATAAAAATGGGGCTTGATTTTGAGAAAATAAGATCAGTTTGGGAGATAACATTACTAGACATGGTGGCACACATACCATTGCTTTTGTTGTGTGGCTATATCATATGTAGGATTGGTGGTTGTTAAAATGTATGGTATACATGCTTAAGGTTATAACTCAGTGGTTTACTAAAGAATCTGAATTGAAAATCATGATGAAATTATTGCAGATTCAGGTTAACAATATTGACTTATACATGAAAAAAGATGAGTTTCTGGACAATGGATATGGTCAAGCTCCTGGTGATGACAAATATGGTAATGAAGGTAATGATGGTAAAGGTGTTAAATCTGAACTTTCTAAGGCAGAATTGGAACAAAAGGCACTAAATAAGGGGAACAAACCGGTTAAACTTTTTCCTTTACACAACCTTCTGGTAGTGAGAGATGATGGGATTTTTCATGTGAGACAGCATACTAGATTTAGGACTGAGGATGTGGAGAATTTGAAAAGGAAAATCCCAAACTTCCATGATGACACTGGCAAATTTGTTAACATCTTTCAAGCATTTGTTAAGGCACATGACCCAGATTTTGAGGACTGTTATTATGTTTTAGGGGAGTTCTTGTCTAATCATGATAGAAACAAGTTTGTGGAAGAGATGAGAAATACTGGAGGGATGACACCATGGCTGGTAGCCTGGGAGGAGCTGGATCTAAATTCAGTTCTGATTTATAGAATGCTCAAACAGGCAAGGAAATAATTGATCAAGGTTATGGAGAAAAATTCGAGGTGCCCTAATGCTTGGTCTAAGTTCAAGAAATTTAGACAGACCACTCAGGAGACACCAGCTATATTTTTAGATCAAATCATCGAAGCTGCAGAAATTTACTTAGACCTAAATGTCTTGAAAGATACCACCATAGAGCATGTTAAGTGCATATTTGTGAAAAATGCTGTTCCCTAGGTGAGGAAGTTTTTCAATGAGAACTATCCGGATTGGGAACTTCTGAACCTGAATGAACTGAAACAAAAGACTACCTATGTTTTTGCTCAGGAGAAGGACAAAGGGAATGATGAAAAGGATGCAATAATTGAGAGCCTCAGGAAACAACTTAGAGAGGCAAATAATGGGGCAAATGAAAAAGAAATTAGTGAGATAAAAGAAGTGGCACTGTTGAGAGCTTCTGAGAGGAAAATAGTACTAACAACTATAAGAAAAATGCTAATGTAAACACAAGATATCAAAGACCAGAATCATGTTATGTGTGTGGCCAAGTTGGACATTTTGCCAGAGGATATAGGTTTAGAAGAAGATCTTATGGGCAGAGGTACAATAATAATAATGGTTTTAACTGGTTTAATAATAATTATGGATATAGGGGAAATAATTGGAATAATTGATTTAATTATGGAAATAGCCAGCAAAATGTGTTCCAGTGCCAAAATGCATGCTGCTAGGATATTCAAGTTCCTAATATGGCAACGGTGCAGGATTACATAAAGGCTGGCCAAAGTACAGTCACATTGTTCAGGGGAATGTTAATCATGGTAACCTGAGTTGAGGGACAGCTTCATTATGAAGGTGTGCCCAAAATTCAGAAGTAATTAATCAAGGTAATGGGAATAAAGTGAATATTGATGAAATTGTATGTGTTAAAGATAGCGATAATGTAATTGTGGATAATGGAAATGGTGCACTTGGTGTTAATATTAATTTAATTGGTGATAATAAGAATTTATTTAATAAGTTCAAATCCAGCCTCAGACACTTCCCAGCTGTGTGATCCTGGGCAAGTCACTTGACCCCCATTGCCCACCCATACCACTCTTCCACCTACGAGCCAAAACACAGAAGTTAAGGGTTTGAAAATGTAAAAAAATAAAAAGAATTTATTTAATAATGGTGATAAGTTGATCAGTGTTAATGTTAATTTAAATGGAATCAATGATAGTTTAATCAATGTGAATGATAATTTGAAGAGAATTAATGATAATTTGAATGGTGTTGATGTTAAATTATCTGAGTTAACTACTGGTAATGGTGTAAATTGTAATTTAACCAATGTTAATGGTTATTTACCCACTGGTAGTAGTTTAACTAGTTTAACTAGTGTTTGTAATAATTTGATTAAAATTGATGATGGTTTATATGGTGTTGATAATAATTTGATTAGTGTTGTAAATAATTGTGAGAAAAAGAAAATAGTATTGTAAATGGTGTTAGAAGTTCTAATAAGTGTGGAATTAAGAAGAATAATGGAAATTGTGATTTAATTAAGAATAATTTGATTGTAAATAAGAACAATGATACCAGAATAGAGGTGGAAAGGACCAAAGGTGCAAAATCCTGGGAAAATTCTATAATTCAAGACAATGTTAACTTGGATGGAAAGGAAATAGCTGAGCTTTTTTCTGATGTTACTGTTTTAGCTCCTGTGTTGGAAACTTTCCAACCTCCCAATAGCACAGAACCATATGTGTCTGTAACTATTGGAGACCAGATTTACAATCTTTTTGTAGATATGATAGTCAGTAAATCAGTTTTGCATAGTTTACTGAGAATTGTAGAGCTGTTGGTACAATGGATGTATTTGGTGCTACAGGCATAACTCAGAAAGTAGCTAAATTGCAACCAAAAATGGTAACCCTAGGACCCCTTTCCATTGAACATGCATTTTTGTGTGTTCTAGAATGTCTAATGAATCTTTTAGGAGGGGATTTGCTGTGTAAATTACAGACTACTATCCAATGTACTGAATCTGGTGATATTTCTTTACATCTCCCAGAGGAATCTTTGAAAGCCTTTCCATTGCTTTTCTTAGATTCCAGCAGTACAGAGGATGACCTAGATACTATCTATCCAATACCTGAGGATATACCTAAGGACTTGTCAAAATCATCCACAGATGTTGAGTTGCTAAAATCAGCTATTCCAGTCAGGGCGAGGACAAAGGAAGGACCAGTTCCTTGTGTGCCTCAGTATCACGACTAAGGAGGCAATAGATGGTATATACCCAATAATTGAGTCCCTAATCCAAAAGGGATAATTATACCATGCTTTTCTGAGTACAATACACCAATTTTGCCTATAAAAAAGCCAAAATTAGATGAAAATGGCTGACCTGTTTACCAATTTATTCAAGATCTAAGAGAGGTAAATGATTATGTCATCAAAACTCATCCAGTTGTTCCAAGTCCAGCTGCTATAATTTCTTCCATTCCAAGTCAGGCTAGATATTTCACCATGGTAGATTTATGCTCTGTGTTTTTCTCAATACCAATTCACAAGGATTCTCAAAAGATCTTTGCTTTCACTTGGGAGAAGACTTAGTGGACGTGGACTCATCTTCCACAGCGGTATACAGACTAGCCAGTTCTCTCAAATTCTAAATTGAGTTCTAAAAATGATTAAATTTAAAGAGAGTAAATTGGTGCATTTTGTGGATGATATTCTTTTAGCATTCCCAAATGCAAAGGCGTGTCTTAGGGATAGCAAGATTCTTTTTGATTGAGTTATATAAACGAGGGCATAAAATCTCCAAGGCAAAATTACAATGGGTTTTGCCTCGTGTGTAATATCTTGGATTTGTGTTGTCAGAGGGTTCCAGAAGTATCACTCAAAAGAGAATAGCTACCATCCAGAAATTGAGTGCACCTAAAACTAAAAAACAACTTAGAGCTATTCTTGGAACTACTGGTTTCTGTAGATAATGGATTCCTGCGTATAGTGAGATCACTAAGTGTTTGACAGATCTGACCAGGAATACATAACCAGAACCTCTGAAACTAAAGCCTAAACATTGCTTAGCATTAGATAAGCTGAAAGAAGCCATTTTATTTGCACCTGTGTTAGGAATTCCAGACTATGAGAAACCTTTTCAGCTGTTTGTCAACAAAACAAAAGGTATAGCTTCTGGTGTGCTGACACAGACTTTAGGACAAAATTATCATACAATTGGATGTTATAGCTGTCAATTAGATCCAATAGCTGTGGGGACAGTATCCTGTCTAAGGGGGGTAGCAGTAGCAGCTGTGTTAGTCCAGAAGTCAGCTGATCTAGTTTTGGGATGTCCTTTAATGGTCTATTGTTCACATCAAATAGAAGCACTAATGAGGAAGTTTTGTACTCAAGCATATTCTGACCAACAAATATCTAAGTATGAAATTATTCTCTTAGGTAGTGAGAACCAGTTGAAGAGATGTAGCATACTCAATCCAGCTACTCTTTACCTAAGAGTATTTACCTAAGAATGGTGAGCCATTGCATGAATGTGTTGAGGCAGTGGATCTTGTGGATATGCTTAGGATGGATTTAAAAGACACTCCACTCGAAAATCCAGACTTGGTATTATTACATACATACACATATAATAGGCATATGTATTCTACTTACATACACATACTTATATGAGAAAGGCCAGGCATGGACCTAGATAGTATAGAGATAGAGACTTTGCCTCCTGGGCTTAGGTTTTGTGCTTTAATTTTGCCTAATGAATTGAAAACCCGTATTGTGAGTGATTATATTCAAATAGCTCTGAGGTTTCTGCAGCAGAATCTCCCTAAAATGATTTTGAGAGCATGGCTAGTTACCTTACTCCTACTGGAAATTAATTAGCATGTTACATGGACCTGAAAGCTCTAAATTGGAGAGAAGTCTGAAAGAGATTCTGGTCTCCAGTAAACAAAAATTTAAAAAACTAAAAAAAAAAAGATTTAAAACTGAGGGCTCTTCTTGGCAGAAGAGGCAAAGAATGTCCCTGTAAAGAGGAAATACTTTCTAGAATTTCAAATCTTCAGGGAAAAAGAAAAAAAAGAGATACAGACAACTCCTTTTGGAGGATTAAAAAAGCCAGAAAAAGCCTTTTCCCTAAGGAAGGATTATTCCTGCCCCCAACCCCCAACTTCCTTCCAGTGGCTGGATGTGTTAAGGGCTTATGTTTTCTAAGAGGAGAATAGCAAGATAAGCCTTGGAGTCTTAAGCTAAAAGAACACGGTAGAGCATATGCTTGTCTTCCATTGCAGAAGAATTAAGATTTAAGCTAAAGTTGGAGGGAGAGACAACCTTTTGTCCACTGACACCATGTTTGGCAATAACCATGGGACCAATGCTGTAGTGCTAAGAAGAAATTTCTGTTAGGGCTACATGAAAAGACAAAGGAATGAGTCATGCTCTCAACAATGCAGAACTACCCACATCTTTTTTAAAATTATTAATTATTAATTAATTTTCACCCACATCTTCTGGTGATATAATTTCACAGTTCATAGAAGGTCTTCTAGCTTCTAGTCTTGTATGGCATATAATCTTTGCCATATGTATAGTATTTTCCCTGTATTATTCATTGTTGGTTTTGTGTTCATGAACAGCTGAAAAAGAGGTGGAGGGTTTTCTTCATTTGAGAGGTATTGGTGCATGGTGGGAAAAGTTGATGAACTTGAAGTCAGGAAGACCTGGGTTTGAATTTCATTTCAGATTCTTCAGCAAAAGCCACTATCTAGGTGACAAGTCTAAGTGATACCTCTCAGCCTTACTTTCTTTTTCTGTAAAACTGGGATAATGATATTTGTAGCATTCACCTCATCTGGATTCTTAGGCTCCCTAAAAGGATCAAATGAGATATATGTGAGTCTCCCAGGATAAAACTACTCCATGTTGAATTTTGTTTGTCTTCTTTTCCTCAAAAGCATTGTTCATGATCCTCCACTGATTTATTTACTGTTAAAAATAAGGTAGATAACACAAGTAGTTCAAAACAATGCCATTAAATAGAATGGCATAGTAAGAAAAATAACAATCAGAAAATATACCAGTCCTAAAGCAGTCCTAAAGGAGAAATTTCTATCCCTAACCATTCTAAACAATAGAGAAAAGAAATAGCAATAAACAGTACAACTGACAAAAAGTTAGAAAACAATAAACCAAAAAATCTGAATTAAATATATAAATATAAATTCAGAAAATAAAAAGGTGATTAATAAAATTAAAAGCATAAAAACATAAAACTAAGGGCTGCTTTTGAAAAAAATACTAATAAATAAATTTCTAGATAATGTGATTTTTTTATAAAGAGAAAAATCAAATGGACAATACAAGATATAAAATATAAAAATATAAAAAATATAAAAAAGGATTCACAGGGGCAGCTGGGTAGCTCAGTGGAGTGAGAGTCAGGCCTAGAGACAGGAGGTCCTGGGTTCAAACCCGGCCTCAGCCACTTCCCAGCTGTGTGACCCTGGGCAAGTCACTTGACCCCCATTGCCCACCCTTACCAATCTTCCACCTATGAGACAATACACCGAAGTGCAAGGGTTTAAAAAAAAAAAAGGATTCACAACAAATGAAAAAGAAATAAAGGAAATTTTTAGAAACTATAGTGGGACATGAGAAAAACCTAGAGAACCCAAGGTCTAAAAGACACATGAGAAGTGGCTTGGCTTCTACCCCCAGGAATGCAGTATGGATAAAGGACAAGGGCCCTGGTGCTTCAGGGGACAGCTGTGAAAACATTGAGGTCTGTAAGGAGCAAAGATGGCATACATGTGTTATAAAGAAAAATAAATAGGGACTCTCTTGAATACTGCTATGCTTCTAGGGGATATTGGTTTGGGAAGCTGTGCCTTATATTCCCCTAGGTAGCTGGTGACTGAGGGAACACCAACTCAGTCACCTTTTCTTGATGGTATAATGCCCTATTTCTATATAACAGTGCCCAGGCAGGACCCTTGATGGTCTGGTAGATGGGTAACCCTTTCAGGTTCCACCTCGGGTCCCACTTGGGCTCTAATTAGCCTTGGATCATGTTTCATCTGACTGCATTGCTCCCTCCCCAAGGGTTGTGATATAATGACCACTCAGGAAGGTACTTAATAAAACGTTATCTATTGATCTTAAATAGGGAAAGGAATAATCAGGAACATATTGGGGGTAGGAGACCCTGTCACACTAATAGCTATGATGAATAGTCCCTCAGGACTGTAGGCTGATGTTTCAGCAAAGCTGAAGCTAGGGTTTCACGCTTCTCTGGTCAGCTTGGCCACTGCCAAACCAGAGGGCAATCTGCTCAGTTGGCATAGATATCGATGACCTCTCTCAGCTTTCTTAGTATCAATTTGTGATGTCAGCCTGCACAGCCTTTAGGAAGCAACCACCCTTAGGAAATCCACCCTCTTCTTCTTGTACCTCCCTCCTCCCGGTTCCCACCTGGGGCCCAGAGATCTAAATAGCTATGATGACTTAGGTGCCTAAAGATCTAGGGAGATTCAGGGAGGATCAATGGTCAAAGCTCAAAGACCAAAGACCTGAGCCCCAAAGACCAAAGACCCTTACCAGATGACTGTTAGGGTATTTATATCCTCAGGCCAACTGCCTTTGCTTCTGTCCTCATGGCATCTGGGAACATTCCGATGTCTTCCAACTGTCTCCCTTGTCAATCAAGGTGAGACTCATGACATGAGCCTCTTGCACAGATGTATACCTTTTCCTTACACCCCAAATATCAAGGTTCCTCTCACAGATTCTGTCATTGACAGACCATTACTCAAAAAACCTCAGATTTCCCTTCCCCACTTTTCTCTAAACTCCTTGCTTGTCACATAGCCCTCTTTTGTCTATAAATGTATATAAGCTTGCCTCTCCTGGGCAATTTCCATCTTGTTTCTTGGCCATATTGTCTTGTCTCCTAATAAGTTCCTCTATTTTATAAGATTTATAAGATTTGTTGTGAGCCTGAGTAAGCCCTCCCAGACTAAGCTGGATTTCTCCTACAACAAAAACCATTTTGCTCAATTATATGTTCATAAAGTTATAAAAAATGAAATGGATGAATATTTACAAAAGTATGAAATGTCTAGATAAAGCAATCCAGAAACAGAATTTAAATAATCCCAGACTTTGAACAATTAATCTGATGAATATTTACACAAAAATATTTATCAAAATATTAGCATAAGTTGGAGTTATACCAGGATTGCGTCAATATTTGGAAAACTATGAACATAAGAGACCATGTTATTAGCTATAGCAATAACTGATTGTATCAGTAGATGCAAAAAAAGGATTTTGACAAAATGCAATATCACATGTTTAAAAAAACCACAATGACATTAAAAAATGTGAGAATAAATAGGAGAAGAACCTCTATCCCAGAGTTATCTAAAAGTTAATGGAAACAAGTAACTTCATTTAAGTTGTAGGATTTAAAATAAACAAATAAAAATTATGAACTTTTTGGTATATTGCCAACAAAACCCAGCAGGAAGAGAAAGAAAGAGAAATTCTATTTGAAATAACTAAAGAATGTGTAAAATATTTGAAAGCCACCAACTAAGATGCAGAGGAATTGCATGACTACAACTATAAAATACTCTTTACAAAAAAAGAAAAATCACAAAACAGTTTTTCCATAAGCCTGAGTCACATTCTCCCATAAATACATACATAGAATATATAGGAAACATGTATGAAGGAGTACTCATGAAGGATACAGATGTAGCTAGGGAACACCTGAGAAAAGACACCCAAAAGAAACACATGTGGTTAGGCTACAGGCATGAAGGGCATTTATGTGGGAAATACGTATTGAGTAGGTGAATTCATAGAAGGACGACATACTACCAGTGCTATGTGACCACTGATGGTTTCTACTGATGTCAAGGTACTTTCCGGCTAAGCAATCTCTTTATTGGTCTTATAGCTTCTGCTGGACACTCTGTAGTATCAATTAAATGTTATTTTTTTTGTAGCCTGGAATAGAAACTGCTCAGCATCCAACTTCTGTCTCTAGTGAAATCCTTGGCTATCTCAGGATTTTTCTGGCTATGTGTGGCTAGGGAATAGACAAAAACTCTTGTCTGAAACCAGCAAAAAGCCTCAGACTATTGTTCCATTGGACCATGAGCTTCTTGAGAGCAGGGAATACCTTTTTTGTCTTTTTTAATATTCCCAGAATTTAGCATAGTGGCTAACACATAGGAAGTGCTTAATAAATGCTTATTGACTGACTGACTACTTCCACTCATCCTTCTGGTAAAACATTGTCTTCAGGCACCAAGTTCTTTAACACAAAGAAGTAGATCCTCCAAGCTGTCTCATGTCAAAAGACTGTCTTTTTTTCTTTTCATTGGCCTCTTTTTTTTTCGTCCAAGGGTTTAGGTGGATATATCATACCCCTCACCTCAATGAGTATTCTTTTGTTGTTGTCTAGTTGTTTTTCAGTTGTGTCTGACTCTTTCTGAATTCAACCAGGTTGGTTTTTTTTTGGCAAAGATATTGGAATAGTTTGCCATTTCCTTCTTCAACTTATTTTGTTGTGGTAGGCTTGAGGTGAACCCCTGAGGTTCAGGATGGGTACCTTTTGCATCAATGCAAGACTCCATAACTTAGCTTAATAAAAAGATAAATTTATTAATTTGGAATTCATGTTGAAGTGGCTGGGAGGACAGGATAGGTAGGATGCTTCCTCCTCTTATGGGGAAAAACAGGGAAGTTAACTTAAATATTATATGTGGATTCAGAAGGGTGAGTAGGCGACAGGAATGGACAATAGGTGGGACCAAACAGGTTAGGGAAACTGGGTTTAGCTGTTAAGAGAAATGACTGTTGACAGGAGTGACAGGCCCTAACTGTCACCCTGCCCCACCTAGACAAGGGGTCTGTGAAAACCAGCAAGCAAATGACAAGAGGGCTTGTAAACAAATTTAATTAAGGGAACTATGGTCTAAATGGGAATAGGGGTTTCTATACTTCCAGACTATGTGCAAACCACAGGGTCATGGGAAGGACTTATTGTTATATTGGTTTAACAGTGATATTCGTGGGAAGCTGTAAAATGCCAGTGGTCTGTATCAATCAAGACTTAGTTGTCCCTTAGTATATGGAGAGCACTCAGCAGGCTTGAGTGAAAAGGGAGGGGCATGATCTTGGGAGCACTCCTTTACTTCCCTCCTCCCACCAAGCAGTCAGGGATCAGTTACAAATGAAGGTTGAACTGTTATCTTCTGGGCTCAGTAAGGAAATTATGAAGAACAACACTTCTAGGGATACTAACTTTCTCTAAACTTATCTCCCCATAGGTTTGAGTAAGGAGAAAATAGTAAAAGCTAGATGTCTGAAGCTTTTGGGGACTGAGGAAAGGACTTGGTTTTGGGGCTACATGGCAGGAGGAACTCAGCTTGAGGAGGTGTAAGTATTCCCTAAATAATAGCCAGGCACAGCTCTCAAAAGATGAAAGGTTTAATGATATGTGGGGAAGGGAATAAAGGGAAATTTGACAGGGATAAAATAAGGTCAGGGGAGCCCTAAATTGTTAGGTCCAAACAGCCCCTACCTCCAGAGGGGAAAGGTATCTTGGTTAGCTAACTAACTCTCTAACCTAATAGATAATCTCCTATGGTCTAAATAACTAATTTGAGGTAATAGTGAGGTTGATTGAAGGTCTATTTAGGCTAAAGCAAAGTTGGCAGCTCTCTAGAGCCCCAAGATCTGGGATCATCAAACAGAGTGACCTGCTCACTTCAACCTCCAGGAATCAACTGCCCTTAACTACCTTAAACTGCCCCCTTACCCAGAGTTCTCAGGGCCCCCTGGAATTCTCAGCTGAGGCTTGACCCACTTTCTTGCAATTGGAATTCCACTCTGCAATTTCAATGACACACTTATCTACACTGAACTAAATCTAAAACAGGATAGGGCACAATGGAGATCAGGAAGGAAAGTGGGATATCCTCACTGCAGAGTCCTGTCACAATCTAGCAATGGTACAGCTTTCCCAGGTCTTCAGCCAGTACACCTTCAATTAGGTAAGTCAGGGAGCTAAACCAACTTGAGCTGAGCAGCAACTCAGGTTAGATTCCATAGTCTCTACCTAACCTCCCACAGGCAAAATCCTCCTTCCAGAATATCAGGAAATCAGGGTGCAAACTCCACTTCCTTTGAGGTCTCCCAGGATCACTTACAACTTGTCCCAACCACCATGTAGTCCGTCTCAGAGAGAGGGCCACACTTCCTCTTTCCCCATTCCATTTAGTCTTTTTTTTTTTTTTTTTTTTTTTTTAACACTTAACTTCTCTATATTGGCTCCTTGGTGGAAGAGTGGTAAGGGTAGGCAATGGGGGTCAAGTGACTTGCCCAGGGTTACACAGCTGGGAAGTGTCTGAGGCCAGATTTGAACCTAGGACCTCCTGTCTCTAGGCCTGACTCTCAATCCACTGAGCTACCCAGCTGCCCCCTCCCCATTCCATTTAGAATTCTCCAGCCCTAAAAAACAAAACAAAACAAAAAAAACAAAAACCATGGAAATTTTTTTCTGAAAAAATAAAATATTTATTAAAAAAAAAAAAAAAGAATTCTCCAACCCTGCCTGCTAGGTCTCCTAAATAATAATTTAGTAAACTTCCTTACAACACTCCCCAGGAGATGTGTCCTGGGTCTTTTATATCTTTTGACAATAGGGGCTCAGTGACCAGGAATGAGGGAATGGAATGAGGTTAAGCAGGAATAGTGGATGTTTGTTATCTGACTGGGGTTTGTGTCCCAAAGATACAAGGAATGACTACTATACATTAGGGGGCGAGTTGATGTCTTAGCTACAACCCCGTGGTATCAAAGCATAGCCAGGAGGTATATCTCTGTGTTCATTCCAAACTCTAGAGGAGAATCCAAGAGGAAGATTCCTCTCAGGGAATCTTTCCTTATCATGAATCTCTGATGTCCAGAGTCACCTTTTCTTCAGCATTACAGGAATGCAAGGAAAAAAGGAATTATCCACTTGTAGAGTTTGGGGTGTACAAAGGAAAACCAGGATTCCATGCCAATTAGATAAGAAACTGAGACAAAAAGGGTTAAATGACTTACTCAGGATCCCACAGCTAGTAAGTGTCCAAGGCAGGATTTGAATTTAGAAAGATGAATCTTTTTGACTTCAGGCCCTGCAATCTATCCACTGTACCATCTAGCTACTCAGTGAGCATTTTACTTACTTTTGAATATTAATTACTGAAGGCTAAATTATAAACTGGGTAATGAGTATTTGCCCAATAACCACTGGACAGCTTTGGGTTATGTGGTTCTTCCGTTTTCAAATCTCCTCTATTCTCTCTTGTGGATAAATGGTGAGGGAAAGGTACAAACTCAGGAGCTAAGTGTTTGAATCATTTATCTGTTCAGTCATATTTCTGGATTTTTCATTTGCAAATGTGGCCAGCAAAGTCAACAAAAGGGCTTGGTTGAATAGTACTACATATTGACCCTATATCTTGATCCTTAATTGGGTAGGACAGTTCCTTTACATGGAAGAATTAAAATAAAGCCATCTCCCCTAAAGGGTGTAGGAATAACACATTGTTGTTCATTAGTTCATTAGACATATTTAGTATTTAGCTAGTTTATAGCCAGCACTACCTGAGCTAAAACCAGTTATTGTTTTTTGTTAAATGATTCACCAGGTTTATCTTGGAAGACTCAGAGAGTTTGAGCAGTTTAATAACCCAAGGAAAATTCTATCATGGTGTCATGATTTTGTCAACTGGGTTTCAGGAACCCCAAGTCTACCCCTATCCCTTGAAAACTTGCCTTGAGGGAAGTCCCAGACTGACCTGCCTAATAAACTTTACTTAATGATCCTGGTTTAGGTGAGACTAGTAGATTTAATCAAATCTTAAGTACCCTTTATGTCTTAGAAGTTTTTCCCATTGTATCAAAGTTCCTTTCCAGGTAGCCCAGCCCTTGGCTGGACTCTTTCTTTAGTATCCATTATAAAACATCAACCTCTTCCTGATAATTTTATCTTGGACTTTTCATTTCCTTGTAACCATTGTAAAGCCAATCAATCACACTTCCCTGTTTTTAGTTCTCCAAAAGGTATATGAGATCCCTATGTTCTATTGTTCTTTGGAGAATCATCTTTGGTGGTGATTCTCTCAGAGGCATTTTTCCTAGAGTCCCAGAGCCTTTGGTTTTGTATGGTTGCCAATTACTAAGGACCTTTCTCTTTCCTGATTAAAGATTTGGTTTTATGACTACATTAGTGGTTCTGTGTTTTTGTAAGGGGGACAATCTCAATCTTTCAAAAAATTGGGTTTAGTTTAAGTCACAAAATTACAAACCAAAGGTGAACTCCCAAGGAATGTTCTAATATCTGTCTAGTGGAGAGGATCATGGGAAGAAACCTATTCCTCAGTTTCCTATCAGTAGCTAGAAGAAGTTCATGTTTTGTCCTCATGGCTACTCTAGTCAGTGACCACAATGACAAAATTAATCCTGTAATTGTTGGATTTAAAAATCAGTCTGGCAGTCTACTGAACTATTTCTGGCCTGGGCAAGCTACCCCCCAGCCCCCAAGGTTTCCCAGCACAGTCTTCCTTATCTCCCCCTATCATAAACCTAAAACTGAAGCTATCTTATCTGATGTCTTGAGGAATGTTTGTCTATGTTTGCCTGCTTTACAATATTTGCCTATTTAATGTATGTTTGCCAAATGCTTCCAGACCCCTGACCCTGAAACCCCCCTCCCCAGATGCTTCCTGACCACCTGTCCCTGACACTACCTTGATAATTATGTATGTACCAACCCCCTTCCCCAAACATTTCTATATAAACTCTTGGCTGAGAATTCCAAGGGGTCGTTCAGGCACGCCTCTCTGCCTAGCGACCCTAGCTACTATTGCTAGTAAAGAATGAGCCTCTTCTTGCATATTGCATTGTCAGTGTGGTTCTTCCTCTGGCCATGATCGAACCTGGGTTAGGTATTAAAATTTGGGTACAACATAATGAGTGGGGGAGTTTGGTATCAGAAATTTAAAGAACCTCTTTCATCTTATTCATTTATTGAAAAATAAAAGAGATAAAAAAGGCAGAGAATTACTTGAAGCATTTTAATTCAATTCATTTATTAAATAACCACCACATACAAAGCATACTAAATCCTAGAGATACAAAGATAACAAAAACAGTTAACCATTCCTCAAGGAACTTAATATTTGACTTTGGGAATATATAGTATTTGGAACTTCTTCCCATTACAGGTAGGTTTGGAAGATTCGTTAGATCTATTTCTCTTCAAACTCACATCTCTAAGTCACTTATCAACATGAGGCAAAAACTTAGGGATTTAATTTCATTATTGTAGGGAACTTCCTATTAAGGAAACTCTTCTTCCTAATGCAAATCAGCACTTTCTTGGTAATTTATATTCTTAAAGAGTTGCTTGGGGCCTAGAAGAGGTTAAGACAGTTGGAAGGAATGGGGGAAGCACAAAAAACCAGCTCTTTTCAAAAGTGGAAATTCAAAGCTGGTCAAGCTGCCTCTCACCACCAATATATTTATATGCAAACCATGCCAGATGACATAGAACTCTAGAGGTGTCAACCTTGAAAAACACAGAACCACCAAAATAGTTAGAAAGAACAAGTCTTTAATCAGGAAAAGGAGGAGACAATGCTCTAAGGATCATCACACAGAGCCAAGTGCAAAATGTCACTCAGAGATAAGTTCTGGGACTCTGGTAACTGTGTAATTAGAAATCTTGAACCTTTGAACTTCATCTCCCAGAATCCTTTTCCCTTCATCCATGTTGTGTCCTCACATTTGGTAAATAAGTTGTGTGTAACTCAGCCCTCTTTCTCTTTTTTCCACTGTTTGTGACTGGGAAAGCTGACTTTACTCAGGCTTTTACTTTTTTCTTTTTATTCCTTTTACTTCAAGTTATTATTAATAAATCATATTAAATATAATACTTGGAGTTATTGTATATTAATTTTTAAGCTTACATTTATGGTTACCACTTTGGGATGGAAATCTCAAAAAAAAATTTTTAAGCCTTAATAAAGAATAGGGAGTAGATAAATTTTGCAAGCCACATTTTCTTCCGCTGCCGCTGCCGCCACCACCACCACCACCACCGCCACCGCTGCTGCTGCTGCTGCTGCTGCTGCTGCTGCTGCTGTTGTTCATGCCTTTGTGACCACTGCTTCTCCAGCTCTGGTCTCCCTATTGCTGAGGTATGCTGGGGGGTCTGAGAGTTGTTTGGAGTTTGGAAGAGCCTTCTTGGTCCGGTACAGAGCGTGACATATAAATTCTTTTATGTCCCCCTTCTCCCCCAAAGTGGTTTCCAGCCTATCCTAGCCATTTTTCAGCAGGGGAAAACAGTGTGGAGCAACACATCCTTGCTATTTCAGCCACACTCCGCTTCTAGTTTTCAAGCAGATTTTTTTTTTTAAAGCTGACATCTGGCTGAGATGGCTGCTACTGAGGGTTTTTTTTTCACAGGGAGGGCAGGAAGCTAATCCGTGGATTTGAAGTCAGAGTTTTTGGGAAATTGCTTCTGATTTTTTTCCCATTTTTTCCTGACCCCAAAACACCAAGAGAAACCAGTCTCTTAAATGCAAATACCCTATTGTTTCTCCTTGGCAATTTTGTCCCTAGGGAGGTGGGGAAGGGAGAATAGCTTTTAAAAGCCCTTTAGCAAACACCTGAAAGGATTTTTCCCTTCCAGTCTGGGTCTTTTTGATTTACCTGTAAATAAAATCCATTTAGCCTTTTTTTTTTTTTTTTTTTTTTTTAGGAATAATTCTGTTACAAAGCATGCTTGAAATCTGAAAGAACAGTTTGAATTGGTAGGGCTAACAAGTCAGATCAGCTCTGCTTAATTCTTTTTCTGGCAATTTTTATTTATTTTATTCCCACATTATTTATTTCTCCTCAAGAATATGCAGCAACAAGCTAGGCTGCTTGAATTATAGACCAAACTGGAAAATGTTGACAAAGTTTTGAAACTCTTAAATACTCTCAAAATGCAAAGGGGGGGATTCTGCCCAGTGCAGGTATGGGGAAGTGTGACCAATGGAATATAAATGGATGATAATACTGGGGAGGGGAAGGAACCTTAAAAGAGTCTAGAGGTGATTTGTTAAACTTTTTCAGACTCCATTGTTTTATTAATGTTAACTCTTTTCAGTTTTGTTTCCCCTCCATAATAGTGAGCAAGTCTTTATTGGAATTGAAGAAAAGGACTTTTGAATTCAGTGGCTGTATCCTGTCATGCTTATTGTATTTGCTGATGGTTTGCTTTAAGGTTTAATTTTTTTTTTAAGTTCACATATTAATCTAATTTATACTATTCTGTTACACTGAATCATTTTCAGTTACTGTGTTTTGCCTATTAGCTATATGTTCTGTTACATTGTCTCTATTTGTATCTATTCCCCTGTGACTGTACTGAAGAACATATCATTGTAAAAGTTCATTAACAACTTGCACAAACCCTTTTTAAGTGGAAAAACCATAAGGCCTTAGGGATGTTGGGTTTGTCATCAGATCCATCGAGATCACATGTTGCCTTACCAGCCTTTAGTTCTTTTTTTTTTTTTTTTAAACCCTTACCTTCCGTCTTGGAGTCAATACTGTGTATTGGCTCCAAGGCAGAAGAGTGGTAAAGGTAGGCAATGGGGGTCAAGTGACTTGCCCAGGGTCACACAGCTGAGAAGTGGCTGAGGCCAGATTTGAACCTAGGACCTCCTGTCTCTAGGTCTGACTCTTATTCCACTGAGCTACCCAGCTGCTCCCCTTTAGTTCCTTTTTGTCTTTGTTAATTGTCACATAGATGATGATGGATGGACTCCATCAAACTGGTTACAATTGTAATCAACCTTTGGAGAATTTAATGAGCTAAATTGCTCAATTGATTTTAAAAGGTCTTCAGAAGTGATTTTTAGATATTAATGGCATCAATAGCTCTGACTGATCATTTGCCTGCCTTTGAGTTCCTTGTAACAAGAGGTAAAGAGTCCATTTAGTAGCTGAAGTGAAATGTTGTAGCACTATTATATTCCCCACCTCCACATTTATAAAAATATAATGTATGAGACATATAAAGACATGTCTTTTATGGCTGTTACAGTTTCATTCCAGAGGAGCTGGGAAGGTGTTGCTAGGGCATGGTACCCCTGAATGGCTCCCAAGAGGGAGCATTTCCCATGAAGCCTAAGTAACTTCTGGATGCTTTTTTTAACTCTTCAGCTTAATTCCACCCTTCCACCAGAATGACTTAGATTCTTGGTGATGTTTTAGACCCCAAAAGGCTTTCATCAGCAGTACAGAGGTTTGTGTTTTCTCTAGGCTCCTCTGCCAAATTTTTGAATGATGCCAATAACATACTTTGTTAAAGTATCCATGAGTTCATAGATTTTTAAAATATACAGCAAGTTGCTATATAGAGACTCACGTGAATCCTATATGATAATGGGATTGTTTGCTATTGTCATTAAATGGGCTATTGTGAATTTTGGGAATTTTGGTATTTCTTTAAATGTGTATTACCTAATGCTCTACTGTTTTGTAAAGGTGTTACTTTGTGAAAATCATTTGCAGTCACACTGTGGATCATGGCCAAGTTAAAAAGGAACTGGATCTCATTTTTGGGTGAGAAACCTTTGTATTCTACCTTTCCTTGGCTGACACAGTGTCACTGATTTTAAGCTATATATTTTTGATTTTTAAAACATTTTTTTATTATTTTTTTCCTTGTATGTGCAATATAGTATTTGAGTTTTCTTTTTTCTCTCAATTTTTGAACTCAAAGCATGTTACCAGTATTAAAAAGTTGTTGTTTTTTTTGATTTTGCACTAGGATTAGTTTAAAAATTTCCATTAACCTTAATGTCAATGCACACCCAAAAAGCTTTAGACTATAGAAATAATACCATTGATTATTTTTTAAAAACTATAGGACATTGCTTAATGGTTGTATCTGATTCCAGGATAAGGGAACACAAAAAGAGCCACTGTATAGTGCCAGAGAAGCACAAGGCTACCTGCATTGTGCTATCAAAGAGACCAACCAATCCCAGTGGGACTGATGAAATTTTGAGCCAAGACAAAAGGACTTGAACTTGTTTGAGGTTTGAGGTTGCAGCTGTTTGACATATGTCAGAGGCAGGTCTTCCCCATCCCACATTCTATCAAGTATCTCACTTTGGCTGCCAGTCTGGCTCTAGTATTCCTGAGAGAAAAGGTAAAATCAGACCAAGGAATGCTATTTCCCAATTTGCTGCTGAAATCTAGTCCCTTTTTCTGTCTTTCATAGTGTGGCAAACTTTCTGTAGTCCTGGCTATTGATTAGGTAAATGTATAATTACATAAATCATTTTAATTGGACCCTGATCCAAGGACCTGTTATAGGTTTATTTTTCCTTTATTTAGAATTTTTACACATAGGACTTTGATATTCTATATTTCATCAGGAAATTATGTTTTTCCTTTTATTTGAATTTTTTGGATGTTTTTGATTTTCTTTTGCCAATCGATCAATTGATTCATATACCT
This sequence comes from Gracilinanus agilis, assembly GCF_016433145.1. Lineage (NCBI taxonomy): Eukaryota > Metazoa > Chordata > Mammalia > Didelphimorphia > Didelphidae > Gracilinanus > Gracilinanus agilis. The sequence continues at coordinate 409,213,265 of NC_058132.1, read as the reverse complement.
CATAACTCAGCCATGCATCCCTGAGTGATCCCTATGTTTATCATCCTCCTCCTCAGGGGGATATGTATTATTATCCTATAAAGTGAAGTTTAAATTCTTTTGAGAGCAATTTTAGAATAAGGAACTTGCTACCTCCCCAAATCCAGAAAGTGAACTATTTGGAGAAGGCGCCATGAAGATGTCTACAGAGATCACACACTGTACCAAAAGATCCAGAGTGAACTTTAGGATGTGCTAAATGGAACTATGGGGTGTTGAATACATTTGTTTTGAATGTACACTGTTATGCCAAAGGGAACTGTCCCCAAATTGGTTTTTTCCAATGTAGCAGTCATTGGTTTCATTATTTTTCCTCTTTTATTTGTGTTTAACCCCAAATTATTGTAATTTCCCTTTAGAAACTGCAATATTGTATATACCTTTAGTTAAAAATCTTTTTAAATTTAGTTTTAAGTTGATTATGTTTAAAATGATCCCTTGAAGAGACTGGTCTCCCAGAGGATCACAGAGGGGAATGCATAATTACAAATCTTGAATACTTGGACTTCATCTCCCAGAATCCTTTTCCCTTCATCCACATTGTGTCCTTATGTTTGGTAAATAAGTTGTGTGTAACTCTGTCCTCTTTCTCTCTTTTCCCCTTGTGTGGCTGGGAAAGCTGGTTTACTCAGGCTTTTACTTTTTTATTTTTATTCCTTTTACTTCAAGTTATTATTAATAAATGTTATTAAATATAATACTTGGGAGTTATTGTATATTAGTTTTTTAAGCTTACACAATATTGTCTCCAGGAAAATGTGCCTGGAAGGGGATTTTCCAATGAACTAAACAACTTGGGGTCTTATATACCTTTTGGGGAATAAAAGAAACTTCTAAGACAAGAGGGTATTTAAGAGTTGATTGTATCTACTAATTCTATCTAGGCTGACATCATTGAGTATTGTCAAAGGGATTTTCTTAATCTCTCCTTCTGTGTCTTTAAGAGTCAGGAAAGAGAGCAGAAGGATTTCTAAGTAGAAGAGAACTGTCAGGTTTCTGTGAGAGTTAGCCAGAGCTGAAGATTCCATTACCTACGAGACAAGATATATAAGGAAGGATTCAGTTGGAAGTTGAGGGGTCTTTACTTCTGGACCTGGAGGGTGCAAAAGGTTGGTCTGGGTCTCTCAGTCAAGAGCCACTACTGGCAGTTTTTACTACTGACAGTTGTGATAGAGAAATGAATTTAAGGAGTCCGTAGGTGATGAATGTTTTGTTATTAGTATAGGTAGGTAATTAGTGAATAAATTTCTAGGTAGAGGCAGAGTAGATAGTTTAGGCCTGGTCTGCCTTGGCAGAAGAACCTGTCCTTGAAGACAGAGTATTTTTTTTTTTAGAAATTTTAGTTAGGATTAGGAATTTATGTATCGTCATAAGGTATTAGAGTAATAATCTCTCTTTCTTCCTTTCTATTTTCTACCTGTACTTTTTCTCAAATTAAACTAAGTGTTTTATCAAATTGCTCGCCTCACTTTTGTCAAACTCCTACCAATTAACCCGTACAGTACCAGCATGGGAGTTCCTTGAAGGCAAGTTCACAAGGGTCAAAGGTAAATTTGGAGGTTCCATAAAACAATGTCATAAGAGCCAAAGAAATTATAAAGTAAATAAAAAGGAATTTAATGAGGTAGTAAGTTTTCTCTGACTCATATTTTTGCTACTTCAGTATATCTACTGGGAAACATCACTCAATTCTCCCAATGAATCTCTCAGTCCCATCCCCACCCCCAAAACAATTGGAGAAATACATAATCAGATGAAAAAATGATGATAGTATAAAAGATTAGTATCTGAAATAAGTTTATTTCCTTTCCAATATATGTACGTCAGTATAGTGAGTGGTGATTTCTCTCAGAAAAGCAGTGTAGACCATACCAGTTTCTTAGGAACTGAATAAATGCTTATGCTTCTTGCATGGTTCTCATAACTGAGTTATGGACACAGAGTTTCAGATCACCATTGGGAGGCCTGTATCTTCTACTGGCATTGCTATTACTGCTGCCTCCATACCACCCTCTCTCCAAGAGGGGTCTTTAAAAGACAAAACCAAAACCCAAAAAAACAATCCTTTGTGCTGAAGAACTCCTTGAATAACTATATGTGTGTGTGTGCACATGTACCATGCACACACCAAGTGATGTTAACCTATTATGGGTTCACACACATTCTTTTAGGAAGCAATAGGCAGAATTTCTTCCATGATAAGAGGCTCTCTTAGTCCAAAGTATTGCAGATGTCAACCTGAAAAAAATACAGAACCACCAAAGCAGTTAAAAAAGAACACATCTTTAATCACAATAAGGGAGACAATGCTATTATGGCCACACCCAGAGTCACACACACACAACACCATACAGAGCCAAGTTCTGAGGTTCCGGGAACATTGTCTGGGGTGGGGGGGATACCAGAAATGGGAATTTTCCATCCAACTAAAGAACTTGAGGCTCTATTATACCTTAGGGAATATAACCACAGAGAAACAACTGACCAGTTACAAAGGGGCTTTGGAAAGGTTGTAGCCCAAGGCTAGGGCACCTAGGAGAGGCCTAAATACAATAAGAGAAACTTAGAAGACAAAAAAGAGTCCTTGAAGAGTTGACTCTCTTCTCTACCACTGCCATCCAGAGTGCTGGGTAGGTGCTTGATGGCCTATTGTTCAGTCTCAGACAAAGGGTCAGTTTGAGAGTTTCTTGAAGACAAGTTCCCTTGGGATAAGGGTAAATTTGGGGTTTCATAAACAAGGTTATCATGGAAAATGAAGCCTATCACTAGAAAAATCCTCTAAAAACATGAGGAAAACTAAAGGGGGGGGAAAGAATACTTATATATGGGATTTAAGGTAGATGTGAGGAATCAAAGAATGAAAGATTATAAAGGTATTTCTTAAGTACTTATTAAAAATGGCATAGTAGATAGAGGGAGATAGCCACCAGATCCAGGAAGACTTGGATTCAAATACCATCTTTTGACACATACTGACATATAAACTTGTTAGTGCTATAAGGAATTCCTTACTATATAAATTCCAAACCAAGTAGCAATTTATATTGGTAAGGTGTGGGGAGGAGTTTCCTCAGTTGGGAGTTCCCTATATCATTAAAATCATGGATGGGGGATAGTTTGGTAGCTCAGTGGATTGAGAGCCAGGCCTAGAAACAGGAGGTCCTGGGTTCAAATCTGGTCTCAGATACTTCCTAGCTGTGTGACCCGGGGCAAGTCACTTAACCCCCATTGCCTAGCCCCCTGATGGGGAACCTCTGACACGTGTGTCAGCATTGACACATGGAGCCATTTTTGATGACATGGCTACATGTGGCTGCATACAGAGAAGTATGGGACCACATGCTGAAGATGAAACATTTGCTGTAGTGTAGTGTAGACACTCTGTGCTGGAGCCCTGTAGGCCAAAACAAAAGAACTCCAGCACAGAGTGCCTAGTTCTGGGACTTCTGGGCTGTTAGGGGACCTTTGACTTTACTTCTGGACAGAGGAGCAGGGAGAAGTGAAATGCCTGGAGGGATGCAACTCTGGGGGCCCTGTGATCACCACTACCAGCATATACCCCATTTGAGTGCTTGCAGACTGATTATATATCAATGCCCAATTGTCAAGGATACAAGTATGCCCTAGTCATCACTGACAGGTTGACTCAATGGCCAGAAGTGTTCCCTGCAAAGAAAAACAACACAGCCTTTGTGGTGAAGACACTTCTAAGAGAGATAGTTCCAAGATTTTCTGTACCAGCTAGAATTGATTCAGACCATGGGTCACACTTTTCCCAAAACATCTTGCATGAAATTTATAAGACCTTGGGGATAAAGAGAAGTTTACATTCAATCTATCACCCCTTGTCCTCAGGGCAAATTGAAGTCTGCAATAAGAGAATTAAAACTCTGATTGGAAAAGTGTGTTCTGAAAGCCATCTGAAATGGGTACAAGCACTCTCCATTGTTCTCTTTTATTTAAGAAGTCAAACCTGTAGTGACACAAGATTGTCACCATATGAACTTTTATATGGCCATGCTCCATGGCATAGTTCATCCCAGAAGTCAGCTCTCTTGTCACACCTTGGAGCTGAATGTCAGCTATATAGATATATAAAAGCTTTAAAGAAAAGACTGGATGAATTGCACAAACTTGGCTTGTTAATCCAGAGAGTTCCTTTAGACTTTATCTTACATCAGCTTAAGCCGGGAGACATGGTCTATATAAGGAACTTTACAAGAAAATCCGTTCTAAACCCTAAATGGGTTGGGCCTTACCAGGTACTATTAACTAGTCCAACATGCGTAAAAGTTGAGAACAGAGACCCCTGGTTCCATATCCACACATGTGAAGCCTGTAAAAGAACATACTGTACATGAAGAACACAATGAAGAGCCTACTGACTTAGAGCAATATGGAATGAATGCACGGCCAGATCCACAGCAAACAGAATGCACTGTTGAAGAAGAATGAACTGCTTGAAATTCTAAAAAACAAAAAACAACAACAAAAAAAACCTGCAAAATTTTTTTTGCAACACAATGGAAGTTAACACAATTACATCACAATGACTAATGTTCCTGATTAAGAAGGTGACAAGCCAACCACCCAACAAGATGATAGACAACAGACAAGTATGCAGGTGGTACAGATGAAGAAAAGAAGAACACAGAAGCTACAAGCTGCAACAATTCACAGCAGAGGTGGCATGAAGGAATGGACAATCACAAGAGTTTTGTAATCTTAATTAAGTACTGTGCAAGAAGAGGACTGGAAGGAAGAAATACATGAGACAATAATATCATGTCACAAACACACTTTGCACAAATGAGACATCACATGGTAGTTTGCATGCCACACTACATAGGCTACACAAGGAGAATTGTGGTTCTCCAGTGGGCCAGAAGATCCGTGCAGTAAGGGGTAAGAATGTGCATGCATCAGTACTCATTAGTTCATTGAACACAACACAAAACTGATTGGTTACCTTTTGACATAGACCTCATGTAGATAAATGAGAGTCTCTTTTGTATATATGTATTATATGTACATATTACATGTGAATAGCTGTATATAATGGAAGGGTGTCCTAGGATCTCTAACATATCAAAAGATTCATTGTTTGTGTTTTGATTTGATAGACATCAAGGTAACTTCCACCTGTGAATAGGCATTGTGGATAGCCTATATTATAATTATTATCCCATAGTATAGAGTTACTAATAGCTTAGGGAAAGGTAGCTTTAGGGACTTTTGAAATGCAGCTAGGGAAAGTAACAATATTGTGAGAATAAGTAATGTATATAGCCTTGCACATATTTATAACTAACAAAATAAAATTAATATACTAACGATTTAGAACTTAAGAAGTATTAATACCATTAATATAGCTTAAGTAAGGTACTAACATGAAAACTTAGAGTTAAATGTATAGACAGTTCTATAACACTTTGCTTATGGAGTTTTACCATGTTCCTTTTGTTGTGAGTTAGGAGCAAGTTAAGAAGCACTTTAGTTTTTTGCAATTTTGCTTTTGAATGTGTTTCAAAGATGTTTACATTGCATGCTTTAGGTATAGTGATTGCAACTTATAATTATTGCAGATTTGGTTTTCTGCTTGTGTTACTCTGTTACATTTGTTATTATGCTTGTATTTTATACCAAAACCCGTTTTTCCCCTTGTTTAACCTTTCCTTTTTCCCTCCTTAGATATGGGTAGATAGTAAAATAAGCCATAGCAATAGCAAGACTATTAAAGTGTTAGGAATAAGACATTGTTTAGGAAGTTGCTTAGTTTTTATAGGGTAGAGAGGGTAAACTGTGCTGAAATAGCTTAAGCCTGCAGAATTTCCAGTGGAAATTTCTACTAAAAAATGGGGGATTACTGTAATATAGAAAATGGCAGGCTGGAATTCCTGTAAAATACAGGGTCAAGCCTCACACAGAATTCCAGGGGACCCCTCCCTGGAGAACTTTGAGTGAGGGGGCAGTTGGTAGGGAGTTAAACTGTTGATTTCTGGGAGTTGAGGGGAGCAGATCTCTCTGTTGGTGGTTCCTAATTTGGGGTTTGCCTGGGAGGCCATAGTGGCAAAAGCCATTGTGGTTTCTACTCAGGAAACCTGAGTTTGCCTGTCTAGTAGGATTTGACCTTTCCAGCATCAATATAATAATTATTTAGTTATTTAGATATTAGAAGTAATTACTATTAGCTTTGAGAGCAAGTTAGCTAAAGATCTGCCACTCCCTCCTGGGGGGGGGAGGGGAAGCTTCAACCCGACAGTTCAGGGCTTCCCAGTTCTTATCCAAATACTAATTACCCCCCTTCCCCTTGCCTTCCCCTTCCTTCTTTTATCAATATAAGCTTTATCTTTAATAACTGTGCCTGAGTAATATTTGGGTATACTCACTACAGCCATTAAGCTTGGTTCCTGTCAGTTGCCAGGAGCTAAGAAGTCTGTTCCTTCTCAGTCCTTAACATTAAGATATCTAGCTTCTACTCAGTCCTCAATCAGACCTGTGGGGAGTATAAATTGTGGAGAACATCATTAGAGATTAGCTTTGCTGAGCCTTGTCAGAAGTCATTGCCCTGCTTCCATATTCAACTGAAAACCAACTGCTGAGTAGGAGGGATTTGAGAGCAAGGAGCACTTGCCCCTCCCCACTCATTCAAGCCTGTTTTGGGGGAGGAGAGTGTCTTGCAGGCACCTGGCCCTGGCCAGACTATCAGCTTCCCAACATCCCTGTTATTACTGTAGGGTAAAAGGGTGCATATTAGCCCTGCAAAGCCTAACTGCAGAGTTTCTAACAGTTGAAAAGGGTTTAGAATCCTGAGGTTAGTCAGTTGACCCTGGGGACTTAATGAGAGTGGAAGGGTCAACTGAGCTCTATCTTTGGATTGAAAACTTGGCCTATATTCTGCAGCTTTTCTCTTAAAATATGTTAGTTTAACTATTTCCTTTGAATCTCCCTAACCTCCATTATTCCCAATCATCATTTTCCTTTCCTGAATTCCTGGGGGTTTTTTGAAAGGAGGGTGGATCTGTGTGGTAGCTTTCAAACTTGGTAGATTCAGTTTCTCTGTAGTCAAGTAGGGCTTACTCTTGTTATAAATTATCTCTTGAATCATTGTATCCAACTTTCCTACCCCTTTTAGGCTACAAAACCTCTTGGGGCTGGGTTAAGGCAGGTCCTTCTCAGTCTCACATTCCTGTCTCCCTCCTCCACCTGAAGCTTTCTCTAGGCGGCTGTTAGAGTTACCTTGTATCCCTCTATCCCTTCCAAACAACCCTAAAACTCATTAAACCCTGTTTGTCACTTAATCAAGCCTTTGGTTAATTCATTAGTTGATTGATAAGAGAGGGAGAAGGGGAGAAAGGAATAATATTGTCTCTGGGTTCTTGAAGGGAATTGGAGGTATCCATTTGGAGGAAGTGTAATCTCAATACTTCCTCTAAACTCTTCCTTTGTGAACCTGAGAAACTGACTAAAAAGCCCTCTAGTCAGTTTCAAGCCATTCTTGGCTGGCCCTAACCTTTGTCTGTAGAAGTGCCCTTCCTACCTGAAGGCTCAGTCTGTTTCCCTTTAGTGTCTCTGTCTCAAACCTGTGTCCCAGTCTGTGTCCCCAGGCTGTAGCTGCCTGCCAAAAATACCTCATCCTCTCCCTTGCAACTCTTTATACCTCCATGTTTATATTCTCTAAACTCAGTCATTCCCTTACTTCTCCTACCACCTCAATTTACCCCCTTCACCATTGTACCTTCCTTATCCACTTTACTGCCTTAGGGATCCACAAACCCTATTCACAATGACTTGCCCCTATTATAACCTTACCTCTGCCTTAATATCCCTATTCACACTACCTTTAGTCCCTTACTTGCCTTATCCCCTATTACAACCTTATCTCTGCCTTAATTTCCCTATTACCCCTAGCCTATTCCCATATTACAACCACTTTATTACCCCACTAGATTAATCCCCTTATAATATCACAAATATAGCCTAGGGAAGAGGAAGATCACAAAATATAGGGCCAGTGAGTTCACATGGAGCATTTTTTTTTGAGAGACAACATGGTATAATGGATAGAGTATTAGATGTGGAGTCACACAGACCTAGGTTTAAATTCTGCCTCAGGTACTTATTGGCTATGTAGTAGGGTGGCAGCATGATTCAGAGGAAAGTGCTGGAGTTGGAGTCAGAGGACCTGGGTTTAAATCCCACTTCTGCCACTTACTACTTGTGTGTGTAAGAATAATACGTGCAGGCAGACCAAAACGAGGAATGATTTCTTTTAAAAGCACCTTGGCAACAAAGGCTGATGTGGCTCGGGCAGTAGGAAATGCTTCTGGCCTGATCAACCTGGTCAGTTGATCCACTATGACCAGACAGAATTTATATTGTCCAGCCTTTGGCATTGTTATGAAATCAATTTGTAGGTGCTCAAAAGGTGTGTAAGCCAATGGACGCCCACCAAAAGCCTTGCCACAAAAGGCGTGTTGGTTATATGCTTGGCAAGTAGGGCAAGCTGCACACACTTTAGAGGCTATAGAGGTTATGCCAGGAGCTATCCATACTCTCTTAACAGAGTCCACGATGCCCTGGGTACCAAAATGACCATTTTTATGAATAGATTGGCAAATTTGGCGATAAAAGTGTCTAGGGAGCAGGGGTTTTCCTTCAGAGGACACCCATACTCCATTTATCTGTTTGGCTTTAAATTTCTGCTTCCATTTTGTTACTTCCTTCTCATCATAGGAAAGTGATAAATTTAAGTCATCAGTGGTTGTTAATGTTAAAATTAATTCAGGCCCTTCTATTGCTGCTAGCTTTGCAGCAATATCTGCCCAATTATTTCCCTTAGAGACAGGGTCAGTGCCACCTGTATGAGCAGAGCAGTGAACTACAGCTAGGGCTTTAGGTAGCTGGAGAGCAGAAAGAACTTCATTAATAATTTTTGCATTAGCTATAGATTTTCCAGCTGAGGTTAAAAATCCTCTCTGGAGCCATAACATACCCACTGCATGACATATTCCAAATGCATATCGAGAATCCGTATAAATTGTAGCCTTTTTATCTTTGGCAATTATACATGCATGTTTTAGAGCTATGAGTTCTGCGGCTTGAGCACTTAGATTTGAGGGCAGTGAAGCTGACCATACAGTGTTAAATTCTGTAACTACAGCAGCTCCAGTGTAGCGTATGCCATCCCTCATAAATGAAGAGCCATCAGTAAATAAAACTAGATCAGGATTCTCTAAAGGAGTGTCCAGGAGATTGTCTCGAGGCTTTTCAGCCATGGACACTAGTGTTTCACAATTATGTAAAGGTTCTTCTGAGACTGGTAAATCTGGAAGTAAGGTGGCTGGATTAAGAGTTGTACAACGTTTTAAAGTAATATTTTCATTGTTTAGCAAGGTTATTTCATACCTTGTAATTCTCTGATCAGAAAATGCCTGTGTTCTATGTCTTAGCAGTAATGCTTCCACTTCATGTGGGCACATAATTGTTAAAGGGCATCCCAATACTAGATCAACAGTCTTTGTCACTAACAGAGCTTTGGCAGCTACACCTCTAAGACATGGTGGTGCACCTGCAGCTATAGGGTCTAGCTGAGCTGAATAATAAGCAATTGGACGCTGGTATGGTCCCAAAGTTTGGGTTAAAACACCTGAAGCTACTCCTCTACGCTCATGTACATATAAAGTAAGTGGTTTGTTATAATTTGGGATGCCTAGAGCAGGAGCAGACAGAATAGCTTGTTTTAAATTTGATAGAGCTAACTTGTGTTCTGGCTCTAATTTAAGTGGTTCAGGGACTGAATCTTTTGTTAATGCTATAAGGGGTTTAGTAATTTCCCCATAGCAAGGGATCCATTGTCTGCAGAAACCTGTTGCTCCTAGGATTGCTCTTAAGTGTTTTTTAGTGGTAGGATTGCTCAATTTTTGAATATTTTCAATGCGTTTAGGGGATATATGTCGTGCACCAGCTGTCAAGATGAACCCCAAATATTCTACTCTGGGGAAACACCACTGCACTTTCCCTTTTGCTATCTTATGTCCTCTTTTATGTAACTCTAAAAGAAGATGTTTACTATCTTCCTGGCATGTTTCAGCATCAGGTGAAGCCAGGAGCAAGTCATCTACATATTTAACCAATTTACTATTTTTAAATATTATATTTTCTGTATCTTGGCTCAAAATCTGTGCAAAAATACATGGGCTCTCAGAATATCCCTGGGGAAGACGGGCCCAGGACCACTGAGAATTATTCCAGGTAAAGGCAAATATATGTCTGGAATTTTCATGAATAGGAATTGAGAAAAAAGCCGAGCACAGGTCCACGACCATAAAGTAAGTGGCTGTGCTGGGAATAGAAGAAATAATTGTGTTTGGGTTTGAAACCACTTAGTGTCTCTTTATAACATGATTGTTTATAGCCCTTAGATCCTGAACAAATCTATATTGGGGTTTTCCATCTGGGCCTAATTTCGGCTTCCTGACAGGTAAAATAGGTGTATTATATTCTGACTTGCATGGGATTATTATTCCTTGCTCAATTAGTGAATTTATCACTGGGGTAATTCCCTCAATAACTTCTTTTGATAAGGGGTACTGAGGAATGGAGGGAGCTGGCCCTCCTTTTGTTCTAATCTGAACAGGTACAGCTGATTTAAGTAGGCCTACATCAGTAGAAGATGTAGCCCATAGAGACTGTGGGATATCATCTGGGATTTTAAAAGTGGGAGGCTCTTTTACTTCCTGCTCTTCTGAAAGAAGTACAGGGAGTAGGTTTAAAGAGTCCTCTGGCAATTCCAGTGACATAGAACCATCTGGATTGCAAATTATTGTGGCTTTAAGTTTACATAATAGATCCCTTCCCAGTAAATTTGTGGGGGATCCAGGCATTAAAAGAAAGGAGTGTTCTATTGATAAAAGTCCAAGGCTTACCATACGAGGAGAAAGTTTTGGGACCTTTTGAGGTGTTCCTGATACCCCTACTATGTTTAGAGAGCCAATAAATTTACAGTTTTCATCTGGCTAGCTCACCAGTACTGATCTTGAAGCCCCAGTGTCCAGCAAACAATCATAATATGAATTACCCACTTTTAGGGTTACATGAGGTTCCTTACTATTTGGGGGGGAATGTATAGGGATAATAGGCATTAGAACATCCTGGTCGGGAAAGTCAAAGGTTTCCCTTTCTGATTCCAAAGCCGTCCCTCCCCCCACGCACCTTCATAAAGATGCTTGGGCTCCATGGGCACCCCCCTGAGGGGCATTAGCACCCTGATTAGTTCAGGGCCGAGCTCCACTTGAGATATACTGTTGTGGGGTCATTTGGTATGAGCTATCATCATCCCGAGGTTTATTTTTAGCATTTCTATCATGCCTAAAATTGCTATTCCTGGAATCATCATCATTATTATTATTATTGCTATTCCTGTTTCTGTTGTTATTCCTATAGTTATCTGTTGGCTGGGTATTATTTCTGAAAAACTTTAAGAAATTCCTACAAGTCATCATTGTATGGCCCTTCCTTGTACAGAAATAACAGAAAGCGGGCTGATTGTTAGATTCTTGGAGAGGGGCTATAATCTCCCCTTTATTTTTTAGTTTTGCTTTTAGCATTTTGTTTTCTGCTTTTAAAGTATCTATCAAGTCAGTATCATCCTCCTGTTCTACTTCTTGGCTTCTAAAAACATAAGATGCTGTCTTCCTTAATTCTTCAAGGCTCATTCTACCCCAACTTGGGCAGTCTTAAAATAGTCTTTGACTACTTTGCAGGAATTTTCTACAAATTGTCTACGTACATGTTTTAATTCCCGTTCTATGGTTAAATCAAGGTTCATATATATTCTTGCAGCCTCAATCAGTCTGTCCATAAAATGGGTAGGAGTTTCATCGGTACGCTGTTTAGTTTTTTCGAATTTATCCCACATGTCTTCTGTGCAGCACAAGCTTTTACAGCTGTTAATAATGCTTGCCTGCCATCACATAATTTTCTAACATCTGCTGGACAGTTGTAATTCCATTTTGGATTTTTATGGGGCCAGTTAGGTGTGTCTTTACTTTTATTACGATTGGCCCGATTAATGATCCTTTCTTTCTCACCATGTGTCAAAAGTGCTCCTAAAACATTTTCAATGTCCTGCCAAGTAGGGTCATAAGTTTCGAATATATTTTCTAATGTTTTTAAAACTAAAAATGGTTCTTTCTCAAAACTAGGCGTATTCTCTTTAAATCTAGCTAAATCATCAGGGCTGAAAGGAGTAAAGTGTTTTACAGATACCAGGTCTCCTTCAGTATTAAAAGTAGGTACTTCTCGTAAAGGAAATAGTGTTGTGCTATCTTGAATGGCAGGGAGTGTAGGTCCTGCCACAATAGCAGTAGCTGTGATTGTCTGTAGGAGGGGCTGAGGGGTGGGTTGGACAGGTTGAGGAGGCGGGAGCGGGACAGGCTGGAGATGGGGTGGTACGGGTTGGGGAGGAGGCAGTAGGGGTTGGGGGCAGGGGACGGGTTGAGGAGAGGGTGTGTCAGGAGCGCTTTCATAGGAGGAATCCTTGAAAGTGGAACTATGGAGGAATAATTCTCTCTTTTGTTGGAACTTCTTTTTAAACTGTTTCCTCCTTCTTAAATGCTTAGCATGGTTTTTTATATAAGCCAGCAGATGCTCTTGGCCCTCTTCCATATTCTCCATTTTCTTCTCTATTTTACTCAGTCTCTCTGAGTTAGTGTCATCCAGCTTCTCTGTTATATTTCCTATTTCCTTCTCTATCTTACTAATTCTCTCTGAGTTAGTGTCATCCAGCTTCTCTGGCAGTTTCTTTTGGGAGAAGTAAAGATAAACTATTCCGCCTACAATCAGTATTATCACACTTACTATCACACCTACATACAGTGCAACAAACAGCCCTTGAAAAGTATTATCTGGGACTACTCTTCTGAAAAAAACATAACAGCCGTTATTATGGACTGGATCCAGCGTTTTAAAGTCTGAAATCTAGTATTTATTTCATCAGTAATGGTTTGAAACCACCACATTCTTACTCTAGTCAGTAGATGTCACTAGTGGGTAAGGTCTTCCTTTTTTAAGGGTTGGGCTATAGTACTAGTTGTATTGTTTGGGTCAAGACTTCCTTTTGTTCCTGCCTGGCTGAGGACAAAGGCTATAGCCTGAGGCTGAGTACTAGAGATAAAGCTCTTTGAGGGTAGACTGGGCTTTTTGCCTAAGGCAGTTGGGAGTGTCTTTCAAAGGCTAAGTTTGGATCTGGGAGGCTCTTTTAGTTGTAAAAGTCTGAAAAAATCTCTTTTCTTTAAGTTATGTGCCTTCTACTGTGGGGGAAAAAAAAAGGCGTTTTTTAAATTCTAGCTGGCCCCACCAGGCTTTTGCTATTTTTAAAGATTTTAAAACTAGAAATACGGTTTTGAAATAAAATAGAACTGAGTTAAAGCCTATTTGTAGCCTAAAAAAAATACTCTCCCTAAAATCTACTAAATAAGTCTAGTGCCTCCTGCTTCTATTTGGCTGCTTTTTAAATCTTATTCAGGTGTGCTCCTGGCCTGGCTAGGAGGACTGAGCAGTCCTTCCCAGATGTGGCCAAGGCCAGCTAATAGGCTTATTTCTTTCCTTAAGATAAAGAAAGAGCCTAGCTAAATTTTCAGTGTCCCCGTTTTTTTTATCTCACCAGTCTAGCAGCTTTATATCGACTGAAGCTCCAAGGCGTGCTGTGAGAAGGCTGACTTAAGGATAGGTATAAAGTAAAGAAGAATTCAAGAAAATTCAGGAAGATTGAGGAAGTTCCAGACCTAAGTGGTCAGCCAAATGTAAGAAAGAAAATTTTGGAAATTATAGATATATATTAAAATATGTGGCCCCCAGGAATCAACAATTCAGGTTGATTCCGTAATTAAATCAGACCCAAGTCAGCATCGGGTTGAAGAGTTTATTTACAATCTGACAGGTAAAAAGTAGGAATAAAGAGAAAGGGAGAGGCTAGTCTAGGCCTTTGGCCTGGACGGAGAGAGAAGGTTAAAAGGCTAAATAAATGAAGCTGTAAGCCACAAGGCCCACCAGCCAGATAGGCAGAGTTTAGAATTGGCCCAGCTAGGCCAAGGAAGTCAGCCTAACTTACCCACGTGACAATATAGAGTGTAAGCTCTCTGTGGTCTCAGGAGATGCTTCTTCTTCCAGTTCGAGATGGCAACTGCCCCCACAGGAAGTTCCCTCACTTACTTAAAGAGAATGTGTCTTTCATCACTTCCTGTGGTCCACCTCTAATTCAAATGGACAAATGGCAGTTTCTACATTGATTTGGACTGCCCAAAGAGCAGTCCCTTATTCTTGATTTGTTACTTATTGTCACGTGTAGGTAACTAACTCGTCTCCCCTCCCCACTAAGGGAGGTTAGGATTACGTCATTTCTATGCCTAGGATGGGTAGATTTTTGACTATTAATGGGCTCGAGCTAATTCTATTTACACAAGTGTCCTTACAAAAATCACTTGAGGGGGCAGCTGGGTAGCTCAGTGGATTGAGAGACAGGTCTAGAGATGGGAGGTCCTAGGTTCAAATCAGACCCTTACCAGCTATGTGACCCTGGGCAAGTCACTTAACTCTCCATTGCTTAGCCCTTACCACTCTTCTGCCTTGGAAGACAGAAAGTAAGAGTTTTTTAAAAATCACTTGATTTTTCTGGACCTCAGTTTCTCTCTTCTCTTTAAAATGAGAGGTTTAGACTATATAGCCTCAGATCTGTTCTAGCTTTAGATCCATGATCCTATAAACCTGCAACTCTGGGAAAATCACCTAACCCCTCTGGGTCTCAGTGTCCTCATCTGCTAAATGATGTCCTCTAAGTTTCCTTCCACCTTATTCTATGAATTTGTCTTTGATTCCTCACAAAATTCTACAATAGATCATTAATGATTCTTAGTGAACATTTAGAAAGGGAATTGATTACTTAAATCTTTTCTCTATTTTTTAGCTCTATTTTAAAAAAATTTTCCATGTTTCCATGATTCATTTTCTTTCCCTCCTCTCTTCCCTCCCCATTCCCAGAGCTGACCAGCAAATCTACTGTTATACAAATGTTATCACTTGATACTTATTTCCATATCATTTATTTTTGTAATGAAGCAATCTTTTAAAACCAACACCCCAAATCATATACCCATACAAACAAGTGATAAATCATATGTTTTTCTTCTGTGTTTCTGCTCCCACAGTTCTTTCTCTCAATGTGGATAGCTTTCTTTCTCATAAGTCCCTCAGAATTTTCCTGTATCATTCATTGCATTGCTATTAGAAGCAGTTTATTACATATGACTGTCCCACAATGTTTTACTTTCTGTGTACAATGTTCTTTTGGTTCTGTTCATTTCACTCTGCGTCAGTTCATTGAGGTCTTTCCAGTTTTTATAGAAATCAAACAGTTCATCATTCCTTATAGCACAATACTAGGAACTGATTATTTCAAAGAGCCAACATAATTTCACCAAAAGTGGGTCATGCCAGTCTAACCTCGTTTTCTTTTTAGACAAAGCTACTAAACTTGTAGATGAAGAAAACATTTTTATATAGTTTACCTAGGTTTTAACGAAGTTTTTGATTTTTGTGGGGAAAAAATGGAGTGATACGTAGTGGACAATAATAAACNACCAATCTCCAAGATCCCAAGTCAAAAGGGACTGCATATTGCACATCTGCTCTGAACCCCTCACAGCACAGCAGTCTGTCTGTTGCTCAGCACTCTTCTCCCTACCCCCTGCATTCTATTCAGAATGTCCATGACTTCCAGCAAAGGATTTCCCTAACATGCTTACACAAATCTGCTTTTAAACTTTTATTATTATTATTATTATTATTATTATTATTATTATTATTATTATTATTCCTGTTGACTCCTTTTTAGGAGCATAGGGCCGCAACCATCTCACGCCAATGGACTCTGTTCTGGGCAACTTCCCCCAGCTGGGCCCATGTCATTCGGACTGTTTTTGTTTCATTTTCGGCAGATCTTCGCCAGGTCTGTTTTGGTCTTCCAACTTTCCTCCTCCCTGAAGGGTTCCAGCTCAATGCTTGTCTGGCTACGTTGTCTTCCGGTTTTCGTAGCGTATGTCCTATCCATCTCCACTTTTGTTTCTTTATGTCCTGACTAATGGGATACTGGAGTGTTCTTTCCCAGAGACTAGCATTGGAGATCTTTTCAGGCCATCTGATGTTCAAGATGTGGCGCAGACATCTGTTAACAAAGACCTGGAGTTTATTGGTGTTAGCGCTCATCACTCTCCAGCTTTCTGATCCATATAGGAGGACGGCCTTTACGTTGGTATTGAAGATTCGGAGCTTAGTGACTAGATAGATTCAATTGATTGGATGGACAGACTTTGCTGTTAACTGTTCATCTTGAATGTGAAAAAGAATCTCCTGTAGACTACACAAAGGAGGTGTACTTGGCTCTCTCTCTCTACTTTAACATTTTTATCTTAGCATCTTATCAGAAAGATTGAGTTTTTTTTTTTCAGCCAGAAGGATGTACTGAAGATGCAGGGGAATTAGAAGCCATGGAGGAAGCCCAGGAATTTGGTAGTAGGCCATCAGGGAGGTGGTGCAAAGAAAGAGTTCACTTTAGTGTATTTCCCCCCTCCCCCCCCATAGATAGTCTTTATCACTTAGACTTCCAATGATAAATCATTAAAAATAAATTAACATTAAAAAAAATTCCACCCTGCCCACCATTACAAAGAAACAAAGGGGAAAAATGCTTGTAACAAATATGCAAATAGCTTATCAAAACAAATTCCTACATTGATCATTTCCAAAAAATGCTTATCTCATTATGCATCTTGAGTCATCTCTTGAATCCATCTTTGTCAGGAGGTGAAAAGCACCTTCATTGTTATTCTTCTGGAGTCATGATTGATCATTACACTGATCAGAGTTCTTAAAATCCTATTCAAACCCAGGCCCTCAATGGCCCTTTTATTATTTTATCAATTTATTTTATAATTTGAAAATTTTTTAATTAATTAAGAATATTTTCCCATGATTACATGATTCACATTCTTTCCCTCTTCTCGCACCTCCCTCCTGTAGCCAAAGAGCAATTCCACTGGGTTTTACATATCATTGATCAAGACGTATTTCATATTATTAATATTTGCATTAGGGTGATCACTTAGAGTCTATATCCCCAATCATATTCCCATGACTCATGTGATCAAGTAGTTGTTTTTCTTCTGTGTTTCTGCTCCCACAGTTCTTTCTCATAAGTCCCTCAGAACTGTCAATAGTCCTTTTAAAGGCACAGAGGGTCAGTTTTGGTAGCTGTTATATCATTGGTTGGACAATAAGATTAAGAAGCATGGACCCTTAGCAAAAGAAGGAGTTTCTAAAAATCAACCAGGAAAGTCTACTCAATAAGAAAAGCAGAACTACAACTTGGCTATATCAGCAAGCTAGCTGGAGAGTTTTCAGTGGTCAGTAATAATTAGAATCATATACAGTTTAAAACTTAAATGTAATGGGATGCAGTCCTAGAAAAGTGGAGTCACAAACTCCTCTCATGACTCATCCTATAAAGTAGCCTTTTGGTAGTTTGATAGAAAGAACTCTGAAAGTAAATTAATTTAGGCAGTATTGTCATCTTATCAATGCTTTGTTTCAGAAGCCACTCTTGAAGCTTCTCTCAGGAGACCATAGCACCGTTCTTTACTCATTATAGCTCTACCTCCTCCCTTTGTCCCCAGAGCATCTATTTGTATTAACAACCACATTTCCCCTGACAACTATTAGAAGAAGCATGGCAGTGTCCTTGGCATTAATTGGGAATTTTGGAAGCCGGGAGAGTTTTGGTGAAAAGATAAGGAAGCTATTCTGGACAGGGTGAGTTTGAGATTTAAATGGGAACTGCTTTTTAAAATGCCCTAGAAAAACTCATAAAACTGACTCATCTATGTATATTTTGGAAAGAAACCGCAACTAAAGGAAACTAAAAAAAATTACTGACTCCAGAGAAATAAGGGATTAAAATAATTTTGATCTACGGTACATTTTTATGTTAAAAGTCTCTAGTGGGAACCAGGTTGTTTTTTATGTTCATGTGAGAAATGAGTCACTGCATGATAAGTCAGGGAGAAGATTTCAAAATACAGAAAGAGGTTATAGAATTGAGGAAGTTGATAAATAAGCCTCAAATGGTTAGGGAAATTTCTTCATGCTAAAAAATGCTTTAAAATCATAAACAAGCAGCACAAATTTTATATTCTTAAAAATGACCTTTAAAAATGCCACTTACAATATTCTTGGGACAGATGGAAGAATTAAGGAAGAAGATGTTATTATACTCTTCAAAATTCTTTCTTTAAAATAAACAGGGGGCAGCTAGGTGATTCAGTGGATTGAGAGTCAGGCCTAGAGATGGGAGGTCTTAGGTTCAAATCGGTCCTCAGACACTTCCTAGCTGTGTGACCCTGGGCAAGTTACTTAACTCCCTTTGTCTAGCCCTTACCACTCTTCTGCCTTAGAGCCAATACACAGTATTGATTTTAAGTTGGAAAGTAAGGGTTTAAGAAAAAAATAATAAAATAATAAATAGAAATATAACGAAGAAAAATCTTGCATTCTTTCTGATTAATGTTTAACTATCACATTAGTTAGCATTTATAAAGTACTTTGATATTTACAAAGTGTTTATATATATTATTTCATTTGATTTCTCCAACATCCCTCTACAGTAAGTGAATAGGTATAACTATTTTATAGATGAGTTAATAGTGATTCAGAGAGATTAAGTGCTTAGTCCCTAGTCATTAAGCCAGAAAGTATAATAAAGTAGAATTCAAAGCCAGGTTTTCCACCTCTAAATCTAGTGTTTTCCAATCATAAAAATGTGATTGTGTAAGATTTAAATTAATGTCCAATACTTCAAGTATTATTTTTATAAAGTTTATTATCTGACAAAATAGAACCACGTGACTGTTCTTCTACCTGCTCAAAATCCCCACTCCACCAAAGCTGCGACAGGAAGGACAGAGAGACTCAGAACTCCACTGAATTTATATCCTGTCTACTGTCAGCATGTAACAACAGGAAGTGAGTAGGGTGCTGGGAATTGTAGTTTTGCTAGGGATTGTAGTTTTTAGGGTAATGGATTCTAATTACACAATTGTTACAAAGGAACAAATTGCTTCATGATTATACTTTCATTCACCATGTTTAAATATCAAAGTTGAGCACCAATTTTGATTCAGAGGAAATCAAATTTGTAAACAAGCATCCTCAATTTTAAGAGACAACATGACATCATAGAAATGGCCAAAAGATTTGGAATCAGAGTACCTGCATTAGAATTCTGACTCGAAAACTATCAGCATATAAATGTTTGAACCCAATTCTCCCAGTGTTAAAATAATTCATTAATAAATGATGATGCAATTTGGGAAGTATATTAACACATTCAAATCAATGTAACCATTAACTATTGATGCCTGAAGACTTTGAAAGAATTATTTCTAGTATTATGATTAAAATTTTCTAGAGGTCATATCTTAATTTGATAATTATAATTATTTATTAAATAGCAAAAAGAAGGCTAGAGGAAGAAAGAAGCAGGAGCCATATAGGGCTGGCGCTTTCAACTACCTCCCCTGCAAGCAGGCAGACATGGACTTTAAAGTCCATGATTCTGAGAAAAGAGCATGACTCCCTGTCCCCTCCACCATTTTATGCTCTTCGTGATATCTCTTTCCTGATCTCCACTGATTGGAGGGCTCAGATCATAATCAGGGCAAGAGGCAGGTCTTCTGGACATTTAGGTTGACCACATAGCACACGTAGCAGTGTTTCCTAGTATGTTAGACTAAAAGAGGGAGGACTTTACTGATGGCCTCAGGGAGATATAGCTCAAAACTTTAGCAAGATTTCTTTGCTTTAAAATCAAAAGGTTGTTTGGGGGGCTAAAAAAGGGGCACAGATGAATACTAACTTTCTACACTAGTGACTCATGTATTAGTCAGAGGGTTAGCATAGCAAAATATCATTTCAGAAGTAGAAAATCAATTTTTAGTTACACAGTTCTAGCAGAATTCCAGTGTAGTAAGTTCCCTGTATTAGATTAGATTGCCTTTTCTGTTATAACAGCACATTTTTGTGACATTAGAATAATAGGAAAAATTTGCAGGCTTTAGAAATTCTAACTGAAAACATACATAGGCATGTTGTTGTTGTGTCATTTCAGTCATGATCAATTTTTTGTGACCCCATTTTGGGTTTTCATGGCAAAGATACTAGGTCAGTTTGCCATTTCCTTCTCTGGTACATTTTACAAATGATGAAAGTGAGGCAAATGGAGTTAAGTGACTTGCTGAGGGTCACACAACCAGTAAGCGTTAGAGGTCAGATTTGAACTCATGAAGATGAATCTTCCTAATTTGAAATCTAGTGTTCTGTCCACTGTATCACCTAGCTGCTCTGTATATGTATGTTAGTTATTTTAACAGGGTGTTAAACCATAACCCTGCACAAAAGAAGTTGCTTCAAAAACAACTAGATTAAGCACACATGAAAACTCTAGGAACCTCCATATTGCCCTCTTCTCTGACCTACTAATTCTAGTCCTAATTATCACTGCCTTCAGGAACCACGTTTCTTTGTCCCTTTTTTCCCCATGCATAAATACTTGACTGGAGGGTATGGAGTGTGCAGGGAGGACCAGCACCTCTGGTAGGAGGGCTTACTGAGCCCTTTTTGGGGTTGTTCATCTACCTTTGGTGTCCAACTCTCACCCCAGACTCCAAGAAGCTATAACATGTACAGTGGCTGCACCTGGTAAAACCATTTTAGCAGAATCACTAAATCAGGTTGAAGATCACTCTTGGGCCTCAAACCCATTGGTGAGTTAGGGGAATGTCTACTGTTGTGAGGAAGATTACTAAATTATTATTTAGGAGACCTAGAAGGCAGGGCTAGAGAATTCTAAATGGAATAGGGAAGCAGGAAGTGTGGCTCTCTCTCTGAGATGGACTCCATGGCGGTTGGGACAAGTTGTAACTCATCCTGGGAGACCTCAGAGGAAGTGGAGTTTGCACCTAGAATTCCTGATATCCAGGAGGAAGACTGTCATCTACTTGTGGGAGATTTTTGGTAGAGACTATTAATCCCAACCTGAGTTGCAGGTTAACTTGGGCTGGGTTAGCTCCCAGATCTACCCACCAGAAGGAGTACAGATAGTGGTCCTGGAAGAGCTGCAGCATCAATGGAGTGTGTCAGGATTCTGCTATGAGGATACCCACTTCAGTCCTGCTATTCTTTGGGCCCTGTCCTGCTTTAGGTTTAGTTCAGTGTAGATAAGTCCCTCCCCTGACCCTGTGGTTTGCCCATAATCTGGAAGTATAGAAACCCCTATTCCCATCCTTTAGAGCAGTAATTCCCAAAGTGGGTGCTAACACCCCCTGGTGGGTGCTGCAGCGATCCAGGAAGGTGGTGATGGCCACAGTGCATTTATCTTTCCTATTAATTGCTATTAAAATAAAAAAAATTAATTTCCAGGGGGCTAAGTAATATTTTTTCTGGAAAGGGGGCGGTAGGCCAAAAAAGTTTGGGAACCACTGCTTTAGAGTCTAAAGTGGTTCCAAAACTTTTTTGGCCTGCCACCCCCTTTTCAGAAAAAATATTACTTAATGCCCCCTGTCACATACTATCACCACCCTCTTACAGTTATTCACTATCCCCAAATGCAAATGGGCCCAGTGGCACCCACTTTGGGAATCACCGCTTTAGACCATAGTTTCCTTAATTAAATTTGTTACAAACTCTCTTGTCTTTTGCCTGCTGGTTTTCACAGACCCCCTTGTCTATGTGGGGCAGGGTGACAGTAAGAGCCTAACTGTCACTTCTATCATCAGTCATTTCCCTTAAAAGCTAAACCCAGTTTCCCTTTTTTGGTCCCACTTAGTGTCCATTCCTGTCTCCTACTCACCCTTCTGAAACTACATATAATTTTAAGTTAACTCCCCTGGTTTTCCCCATAAGACTACCCACCAAACATGTGAAAATTTTCCTGGTGGAATGGGCAGATGAGAACTCTTGTTGCAATGGCCAGGAAAGTAGCTGAAGGAGGTACTGTGGAGCACTTAGAGCTTGGTCAGACGTCAAAGACGCCAACATCATCCACCCTATCCTGAGCTATTGCCAGTCATCCTGACTTTTGTCTTGCTTTGGATTTAGACTAGATTTAGTCAGACTGATGACTTTGTGAAATGCCCTCACTTACTCCCAATTCACACACGAGGCAAAACATCACTCTGTGATTCTTCAAAAACAAAGGATAAGGTTTTTTCCGGGTTAAGATGGCAGCAGAGTAAAAAGCAGCTCTTAACTTCTCCTGACCGAAACACACAAGACTCCTCAAGGGGACATATAAACAAGTCCAGACGAACGGAGGTACCCCACAACAGGGTGCATCATGGAAGGTACGTGGAATCGGGACATTTCCATGCTATAAAGGGGTGAAACAGCTCTCACTAAATCACGGGCTAAGCAACCCCACACCCCCCACACCCCCTCCACACACACCACCTGTAGCTCCGAAGCCAGCTAAAAAGAAATAGAGCAAGTTTGGGGCACCCATCGAGTCATTGGCAGCTCCAGGGCCTGTTCCTGAGAGCAGCAAGATTTAGGTCCCCAAAAAGCTAAAGAACGCGCACGAACTCTGAGCGCGGACATGGAGCGGGTGCAGAGTACAGGCGCAGGGCGGAGGAGCGGGTGGAGGCAGACACAGCCGCAAGCTAAGGCTCTGAAACCCTGAGTGGGAAACCAGCTTAGACGGGTATATGACTGTGGAAGCAGCACCCTGAGACTTGTAAAGAAACCTCTGGCAGAGGATCAAGCAAGGGGTCCACCAGGGGGCTTGACCTTGGAAAAAACCAGACCTCAGGAGCCAACAGACAGTCGCTGACCTCAAGGATAAAGCTGAGAAGCTGCTGGGTTAATGATGGCTACCCAGACTCAGGAAGTTCAGAAGAGAAAGATTAACAACAAGAAAAAGAAGTCTTTAACACTCGACAACTTTTACACAGGGAAAATCCAGACAACAGAGCAAACAGAGGAGGAGAACAAACAAGCACCCAGACCCTCCTCAAATGAGGAAAACGGGTCACAAGCTATGGAAGAGTTCAAAACTGAGATTTTGAGGAAGATGGAAGAGATCTGGCAAGAAAATAACAGTTTAAAAGGTAGAATCTTGCAATTGGAAAGTGAGGCTCAGAAATCAAATGAACTGAAAAGCAAATTGAACAACAGAAATGACCAGATTGAAAAGGAAAACCAAAAGTTCATAGCTGAAAACCGAAAGATCATAGCTGAAAACCAGTCCCTAAAGGCTAGAATTGAGCAATTAGAAGCTAATGATCTCTCAAGACAACAAGAACAAATAAAACAAAGTCAAAAGACTGAAAAAATAGAAGGAAACATGAAATATCTCAATGAGAAAGTGACAGACAAAGAAAACCGGTCTAGAAGAGACAATTTGAGAATAATTGGTCTTCCAGAAAAACCAGAAATTAATAGAAACCTGGACTCCATACTAAAAGAAATTATTTAGCAAAATTGCCCTGAAGTCCTACAACAAGAGGGCAATACAGACATTAAAAGGATCCATAGAACACCTGCGACATTTGATCCAGGTAAGAAAAAGCCCAGGAATATAATTGCCAAATTCAAGAGCTTCCAAGCAAAAGAAAAAATCTTACAAGAAGCCAGAAAGAGACAATTCAAATATCAAGGAGCACCAATCAGGATCACACAGGATCTGGCAGCAACCACGCTAAAAGACCGCAAGGCTTGGAATACGATATTCAGAAAGGCAAGAGAGCTGGGCCTGCAACCACGGATCAACTAACCATCAAAATTGACTATATATTTCCAGGGGAAAGTATGGGCATTCAACAAAATTGAAGAATTCCAAGTATTTGCACAGAAAAGACCAGGGCTAAATGGAAAGTTTGATATCCAATCACAAAAATCGAGAGAAACCTGAAAAGGTAAATAAGAAACAGAGGGGAAAGAAAGAAAACTTATAATTTTTAAATTTGCCTTTTTAAGGGCCTCAGTGAGATCTAATTATCTGTATTCCTTTGTAGAGAAATGTTATGTTTAATTCTCTGTAGTGAACTCTATTCACTATTATAATATTCACTATTATAGTAATCAGAAGAATAATTAACAGGGTGAGGGTGGAACACTAAATAATCTAAGATGGCATGGGGGATGGGAAAGAGGGGGAGAATAGCAGGGGACACCAAGAGAAACTTGAGCGAATAAGAAAATAGAATATTCTATTACACACAAAGAGGGCATGGGAAGGAGAGGGGACAAATACTATTATAAGAAGGAGAGAAGAGAGCATTAAGAGGTAATAATCAAACCTTACTCTGAGTGTAATCAACTTGGAGAGGGAAGAGTAGCTATACTATCCATTGGGACATAAACTCTTATCTAACCCTTCTGAGAAAGTCAGAAGGGATAAACCAAGGGGAGCAGGGGAGTGGGGAGGTCAAAAAAAGGGAGGGGAGAAGAAGGGGGAGGGAATTCATAAGGCCTTTAAAAACAAAAAGAGGGGAAAAATAAAGGAGGGGGTAGAAAGGGAAGTTAATCAAGGGAGGGGATAAGGGATAGGGTCTTAATAGCAAACCACTGGTTTAAAAGGAAATAGTATAAGAAAAAGGGGGTAGGAATAGGGGAGGATATGAAAATGTCAGCAAATGCACAACTGATAATTATAACTCTGAATGTGAATGGGATGAACTGGCTCATAAAACAGAAGCAAATAGCAAATAGAGTGGATTAGAAACCAAAATCCTACCATATGTTGTCTACAAGAAACACATATGAGATGGGTGGACATACACAAGTTTAAGGTTCAGGGCTTCTGCAAAATCTTTTGGGCGTCAAATGAGAAAAAGAAGGCAGGAGTGGCTATTATGATTTCTGACAAAGCCAAAGTAAAAATAGATATGATTAAAAAAGACAGGGAAGGTCATTACATCCTGATTAAAGGCAGTATAAACAATGAGGAAATAACACTGCTCAATATGTATACACCAAGTGGCATAGCATCCAAATTCATAAAGGAGAAACTGGCAGAGCTCAAGAAGGAAATAGATAGTAAAATCATACTAGTGGGAGATCTAAATATTCCTCTTTCAGATCTAGATAAATCAAACGAAAAATAAATAAGAAAGAGGTAAGAGAGGTGAATGAAGTCCTAGAAAAATTAGATTTAATAGATATGTGGAGAAAAATAAATAGGGACAAAAAGGAATACACCTTCTTTTCAGCTGCACGTGGCACATTCACAAAGATTGACCATGTTATAGGGCATAGAATCATTGCAAACAAATGCAAAAGAGCAGAAATAATAAATGTAACCTTCTCAGATCATAATGCAATAAAAATAATAATTAGTAAGGGCACCTGGACAGGAAAATCAAAAACGAATTGGAAATTAAATAATATGATTCTCCAAAACCAATTTGTCAAAGAAGAAATCATAGAAACAATCAACAATTTCATTGAAGAAAATGACAATGATGAGACATCCTACCAAACTCTGTGGGATGCGGCCAAGGCAGTAC
>NC_058132.1:409144984-409182638 GCF_016433145.1 Gracilinanus agilis | reverse complement strand
CAACTCTGAGGTATCACCTCACACCCTAGCAGATTGGCTAAAATGAAAGAAGGGGAGAGTAATGAATATTGGGGGGATGTGGCAAAATTGGGACATTGATGCATTGCTGGTGGAGTTGTGAACTGATCCAACCATTGTGGCTGGCAATTTGGAATCACGCTCAAAGGGCTATAAAAGAATGCCTGCCCTTTGATCCAGCCATACCATTGCTGGGTTTGTACCCCAAAGAGATCATAGATAAACAGACTTGTATGAAAGTATTTATAGCTGCGCTTTTTGTGGTGGTAAAGAACTGGAAAAGGAGGGTATGCCCTTCAATTGGGGAATGGCTGAACAAACTGTGGTATATGCTGGTGATGGAATACTATTGTGCTAAAAGGAATAATAAACTGGAGAAGTTCCAGGTGAACTGGAGAGACCTCCAGGAACTGATGCAGAGTGAAAGGAGCAGAGCCAGAAGAACACTGTACACAGAGACTGATATACTGTGGTAAAATAGAATGTAATGGACTTCTGAACTAGCAGCAATGCAATGACCCAGGACAATTTTGAGGGATTCATGGTAAAGAACGCTACCCACATTCAGAGGAAGGACTGCAGGAGAGGAAACATATAAGAAAAACAACTGCTTGAACGCATGGGTCGGGGTGGACATGATTGAGGATGTGGACTCGAAACTACCACACCAATGCAATCACCAACAATTTGGAAATAGGTCTTGATCAAGGACACATGACAAAACCAGTGGAAACGTGCATTGGCCATGGGTGGGGGGAGTGCGGGGGGTGAAGGGGAAAGTAGGAGCATGAATCATGTAACCATGTTAAAAATGTATATTAATGAATGTTTAAATTAAAAAAAAAAACAAACAAACAAAAAAGAAAGGATAAGTAAGAATCACAAATACTTGGGCTTTGGGTTGAAAACCTCTCATACTAATGCCATAGAGCCCCATCCACTGAATTTAATCCCTTATTAAGCTCAATCTTGATTTGCCATGTAAACTAAAACATAGTGAGAATAAAAATCAAGTGACAAACAATATAAAATAAGTCCAATTTGATCATTGTCCCAAGTATCTCTTCCTATTCCCAAGTTATAGGATGTAGGTGAGACCTATGTTTGTTGGTGGGTAGGAAATTTCTCAGATTCCAATCCTTGGAGAGTTATTGAGACTCAGTGTCTGATAATCTCACTCTTCCCATTCCAAAAGTATAGGTGAAGAGAAGCCATATAGAGTAAGAGACAAGCACATCAGATAGGGGGAGCTTCCCACTGTGAGGAAAATGACAAGGGAGCAAAAGTTGACTACCAGGATAAGGACTATATGAGCAGGTTGTGCTTCCTTCCTTCCTTCCTCTCTGTCTCTGACTCTCTCTCCCCGTCTTTCAGAAAAGATTACACGGTTGGGGATGTAGACTCTAAACGATCACCCTAGTGCAATTATCAATAATATGGAAATAGGTCTTGGTCAATGAACGCATCACCAAGGGGGAGGGTCAGAGGGGAGGGAAAGAACATGAATCATGTAACCATGGGAAAATATTCTAAATTAATTAATTAAATAAAAATTTTCAATTAAAAAAAGAAATGATTACATGGTTCCTTTGTTGTACTGCCCATACACAGATACAGGAAGCCATGATAAAAAAAAATCTACACATTATCAAGGAAAACTCTCCTTATATTCTAGAACCAGTGGTAAAATTGAAATTGAAAAATAAACATTGATTACCTCCTGAAAGATATCCCAAAATAAAAATTCCCCAGAATATTATAGCCAAATTCCAGAGCGCTCAGATTAAGGAGAAAATATTGCATATAGCCAAAAAGAAACAATTCAAATACCATAGAGCAACAGTGAGGATAAAACAAGATCTAGCAGCTTCTATATTAAAGGATCAGAGAGATTGGAATATGATTATTACAGAAGGCAAGGGAGGCTAGGATTACAACTAAGAGTTCTCTACTAAGCAAAACTGAGTAAAATCCTTTCAGGGAAACTAGAAAAAACTACAAAATTAATTTAGAAGAACAAAATGTCAAGGGAACTAATGAAAAAAAATGAAATGGTGGATCAATGGAAAAGATTAGGGATAAATGATCTCAGCAATCTAGTGTTTGATAAATCCGAAGACCCCAGCTTTTGGGATAAGAACTCAGTATTTGACAAAAAATGTTGGGAAAATTGGAAAACAGAATGGCAAAAATTAAGCATAGATTAATATCTCAGATCCTGTAACAAGATAAGGTCAAAATGGGTATATGATTTAGACAGAAAGGGTTATATTACGATTAAATTAGGGGAACATAGAATAGTATACCTGTCAGATCTGTGGGAAAGGAAGGAATTTAAGACCAAACAGAGATAGAGAACATTACAAAATGTAAAATGATTGCCTTTGGTTACATCAAATTAAAAAGCTTTTTTACAAACAAAACTAATGCAACCAAAATTAGAAGGAAAGCAACAAACTGAGAGAATATTTTTATAACAAAATTCTCTGACAAAGGCTTAATTTCCCAAATATATAAGGAACTAAATCAAATTTACAAAAAAATCAAGCTATTCCCCAATCAACAAATGGTCAAGGGACATGAATAGGCAGTTTTCACATGATGAAATCAAAACTATCAATAAGCACATGAAGAAGTGTTCTAAATCCCTCCTGACTAGAGAAATGGAAAGTAAAACAACTCTAAAGTACCACCTTACACCTCTCAGACTGGCCAACATGGGAGCAACAGAAAGTGAAAAATGTTGGCTCATGTAGTTGCTCATCCAACTCTTCTGGAGAGCAATTTGGAATTATGCCCAAAGGGTTATAAAAGAATACATACCTTTTGATCCAGTAATTCCACTACTAAGTCTATAATCCAAAGAAATAAAAAAATGGGAAAGGACTTGCTTGTAAAAAATATATTTGTAAGCAGTTCTTTTTATGGTGGCAAATACTTAAAGGGATGCCCATCAACTGGGGAATGGCTGAACAAATTGTGGTATATACGATGGTGATGGAATACTATTGTGCTATAAGGAATGATGAACAGGATGATTTTAGAAAGAGCTGGAAAGACCTTCGTGAACTGATGTAGAGTGAAATAAGCAGAACCAGAACACTGTGGAATGATCAACTGTGATAGACTTAGCTTCTATCAGCAATACAATGACCCAGGATAATTCTGAGGGATTTTTAATAAAAAATGCTATCCACTTCCAAAAAAGAATCATTGGAGTTGGAATGCAGATGAAAGCAAACAATTTTTCACTTTAGTTTATTTGGGTTTTTATTTTGTGATTTAAGTTTTTATATGTGTTCTTTTACAATAATGAACAATATGGAAATATTTTGCATGATAATACATGTATAACCTAGATTTAATTGTCTGCCAGCACCAGGAGGGGATAGGGAGGGGATGGAGGGAGATAAGTTCCATCATATAATTTAGGATATGTAGAAACTTGTTATTACATGTAAATTGGCAAAAAAAATCCTTTCAGGGAAAAAATGGATATGTAATAAAATTGAAGACTTTCAAATATTCTTCATGAAAAGACCAGAACTGAATAGAAAATTTGTCTTTTAAATGCAAGTCTCAAGAGAAAGCTCAAAAGAAAGACAGAAGAGAGAAAACATAAGGGATACAATATGGTTAAATGGTTTACATTCCTACATGGGAAGGTGAAGCTTGTAACTCTTAAGAACTTTATCCCTTTTAGAATAGTTAGAAGGAGTGTACATAGACAAAGGCTATGATGGGGTGATATCCAGAAAAATAAAACGGGAGAAAAAGTAGAATGGGGTAAATGAGAGGTTCAAAAGAGCTTTTATAGTGAAGGAGAAAATGGGAGGTAGGGTGGCAGACAACACTTGAACCTTACTCTTATCAGAATTAGTTCAAAGTAGGAATAACATACACACTAGGTTGGGAATAAACATCTATTTTACCCTTGTAACATCCATGACCTTAACATTTTTTTTCTCGTTTTTTATTTTTTGGTCTCTTTTCTTTCACAACAACCAATATGAAAATTCATTTTGCATAACTGCACATATATAACCCAGATCAAATTTCTTGCCTTCTCAATGAGAAGGGAGGGCAGGGAAGAAGGAAGGAGAAAATTTGCAACTCATTTAAAAAAAATGAATGTTAAACTTTTTTTACATGTAATTGGAAA
Organism: Gracilinanus agilis; assembly: GCF_016433145.1. Lineage (NCBI taxonomy): Eukaryota > Metazoa > Chordata > Mammalia > Didelphimorphia > Didelphidae > Gracilinanus > Gracilinanus agilis. The sequence continues at coordinate 409,178,458 of NC_058132.1, read as the reverse complement.
AAATATTTTTTTAAAAAGGAAGGTTAAAAAAAAAAGCATTTATTAGAAGTTGGTTATGTGCCAGGTAGTCTGCTAGGCACAATGGCTACAAAGGCACAACAAAACAATGACAACAATAAAAACCAATCCCTGCCTTGTAAGGTGCTTACATTTTATAGGAGATAATATGCACAACATATTCATATATAAGTATATACAAAATAAGAATATACAAAAGTGTATCTATAATAAATTCATACCAGAGCTGTTTCAAAACAAAATCATTTCCCCTACACACCCAAAATAGCTATGGAGGATTAGGAATTGACCTGTGCTCAAATACACACCTAAGAAATCTAGTAATCTGAGGATATTGAATGACTCACATATACCTCAGCTGAAAAATAACAAATTAGGCCCATAGCCAATGCTATGTAGGCTGAGTTTCCCAATACTTCTTAAGGGCATCAGAATGTGTGAAAAATCTCTTTAACAGTCAAATTTTTGTTATCCATGTTAGCAGAGGAACAACATGGATAATGTAAAGAGTGGACAGTACAAAAATCATTTATTAAGAATGCATAGGATTTCTTAAAAAAATAGGCTTACATTTTCCTTAGGCTAATACAAAATTTGTATTTCTTGAGTATACACTGGCTGAAGAGTAGGGGATGATGGCCGAAAAAAGTGATGTATAATAGGGAGAAGCCAACCTGTATCTAAAGAGTTAATTCACAAAGTAGTAAACATATTAATCATTTTTCTCTTTAACTGAAATAATTTCATGACCTCTGACATTTTACTCTTTGAATTACACTACTACTTATTACTCATACGATCTGGTGCAAATTACAAACTTTTGGGCTTATGCTTCCTCAAGTATAAAATTAGGAAGTTAAATGAGTCGTTGCTAGTCCTAAAGCTAATACTATCCTGTTCTCTTTCTTTCTTTTTATGTTATCTCCAATATCATGGATAATGAAGATTCATACAGAAATACCAAAAAGGATTAAAAAAAATGCTGTACTTAAGAGTCAAAAGGCCTCGGTTCAAATACTGCTTTATACTTTGTGGTATGCTATAAGGCCATGGAGAGGTCATTTAATTTCCCACACCCTAAATTATAGCCTTACTCTATAAATTTCTTTGTTAAATTGAGATAGTACTTCACTGGGTTGTAATAAAAGTACTCTGTAAACCTTAAGAGAACTACATAAATGTGGATTATTACTGGAGATTTCATAGACTTGCTAATAGTCCTTTTCTCAGTAGACAATTTTAGGACTGTAAAATCCAATAAAAATTATTTTCCTAGCAAATTATTAACACGATAGTGGGCCACTTACTAGTTGTGTGACCTTAAACAAGGGAGAGTCATACAACATTTCTAGAGCACAGCTGTCTTATCAGTAAAATGGAAATAATGTTTGCCATGAGGCTGAGTCAGATGATTTCTTGAGTTTTCTTTTAGTTGAAAGATCTATGATTTAAAGATGATAAAGGAATGTTAAAAGATGTTTAAAGGAAGTTAAATTCTAACTACAAAGTCAGGAGTAGTTCAACTATAAAGTTCCTGCAACAGGTGGGTGTGTTCATAACATTTTCTTTTCTGATATATGACTTTTTTTTTTAAACCCTTACCTTCCATCCTGGAGTCAATACTGTGTATTGGTTCCAAGACAGGAGAGTGGTAAGGGCTAGGCAATGGGGGTCAAGTGACTTGCCCAGGGTCACACAGCTGGGAAGTGTCTGAGGCCGGATTTGAACCTAGGACCTCCCATCTCTAGGCCTGACTCTCAATCCACTGAGCTACCCAGCTGCCCCCTATAAGACTGCTTTTAAACAAAACAAAACACTGCTTTTAACTGGCTCCCAACGAAAAGGTACAGAAGACTGGTGGCATGCTATTTAGAGTGAGTTTTTTTGTTTCTTGTCAGCAGCCTTCCTAGCAAACTGCCTTAGTGCAGTGGAAGAGATCACAGTTAAAAAAAAAAGATTTTGCCCTATGGCTTACCCAAGGTTACATATCTCTTCTGAAAGATAAGACAATTTAGTATTAAATGAAAAAGATTATCATTTGCCACAAAATGATAAGCAGTATACTGAATTTGGTTAATATCTGTAAAAGTGAAATTTGGGAGATGTCATCTTTAAGTATATATATGTATTTTCTATGCACACGGGGAAATTATCAAACTACATTTCCAGTGGTCCAGCGGGTTTCCGTTTCCGGTTCTTTGGGCGTGGGGACGCCTACGTCTGGACGCAGAGAAGAGTTTAAATCTCCTGGGTTAGGAGGGCGTGGCCACTTGGCCAGCAGACTGAGGAAGAGGTAATAATGACTGGAGCGGCAGTTTTGAATTCTTATAAGCGCGTGGTCTAATGACTTTATCTATCAGCATGGCTTTAATTAAATTACTAATAATTTATATTATTATAGCAGCCTTTATCATTTTTCATATTTATATATCTCAAGCCATAAAATAGTCACAAGAGTAATATTTAGAGGTCACTTAGAGAGGCAGGTGTCCAGTTTCTGGATATAACTTGAAGACAGGATCTTGCAGACATTTAGAACTACAGATGGCATTTTGATGTCTTGTGGTTGTTCTCTAGATGCTAGGAATTTCATTTATGTTTTTTATTTTTATATAACCCTTATCTTCTATCTTAGGGTCAATTCTAAAAGTGTGTGGCAGAGCTAGGTACCTGGGACTAAGTGACTTGCTCAGGGTCACATCGCTAGGAAATGAGGTCCCATTTGAACTCAGGTCCACCTGATTCCAGTCTTGGCGCTCTATCTACTGTGCCACCTGGCTGCCCCCAGGAATTTCACTTTTAAATAGAGAAGCATTAACTAAGAATTTGGGGTCTTAAAATCCAAGGTTAGACTTCATTCCTCTGTCAAAATTCTCTTAGAAATTCTAAGAAGGGCATGGGTCTCAGGCTCCTAGTTTGAACTTTGGCAAGGTAATACATCAAAGTATGTTTACTATTGCATAGTTTCTAGTTGTAGCTTTTCTTCAGTAACTTTACTACTACTAGTTTCATCCTCATTGGAAAAGTTTCCTGAATCTTGATTTTCTTGTTTACTACAAATAATGTCACTTTTTCCATTTTGATCTATTTCTTCTAACATAACAATATTTGTTTCTTCAATTATACAGCTTTCTGTTTGCTCTTCTGAAGCAACAAGAAGATTTTTCAATGGTTGATCAGAGAACCTCTAATGAAAAAAGAGAAAAGAAAAAAATAATTTAACATTATTAAATTAATATGGTTGTCAAATTCTATTTCTAATATTTAGTTATACCCTTTACTGAAGGAATCTGTTTTTAGACATATGCCTTTTTTAAAAACCTAGGCACTCAGAATAGATGCTGTACATTAAAGAAAGGGAGAATAGAAAGCTTTAAATAATCTGGATTAAACTCCTTATATTCAGGATTTTAGGTTAAGAATAATGAAAAGGGGCATTATCTATTTCATTAAATCAACATTTCATTTTTTATCTCTTCATCTTTTTATAGGACTTCTGTCATTCCTAGAAAGGCTGATTTTAAGATAATACTTCTTATGCTAAAAGTTACTTTTGATTCTCTTAGAACTTATACTTCTTAAACTCAGGTTCCTCAAGTTACATTTCTTAAACTATGCATACCATGTAGATATTATACAGAGGGTGTTGGAGTGCAGTGGAAGTTCCTAGAGGGCAAGGATTGCACTGTTTTGTTGTACTGTATCTTCAGCACTCAGCTTAGAGCCTTGTACATAGTAAGTGCGTAATAAATGTTTATTGAATTGTCTTATGCTCTGAGAATACCAAGATTTTTTAAAAGGCAGTCCTTCTCAGAGAATTCGTATTCTACTGGAGGAGGAGCATGACATATACATAGATAAGTATAATACAAAGCAGGCTGTGACAGAGGCAAAGTAAAGATCCAAATTGCTCTAAGAAATCTGAGAAAGAAAAAGCCACTTTTAGCTAGAACTTGGACATCTTCATAATGATGGCATCCAAGCTCCAGGGGATGATGTCAGCTGGGTGAAATGAGTGTCAAGTTTGGTGAGTAGCTAAGTAAGGAAAGAGTGGTTGAGTCTAGAATGTTAAGGACTTTAAAAACTGGGCTAAGGAGTCTGAATTTTATTCTTGAAACAAACAGGGAGTCAGCAAAGGTTTCTGAGCAAGGAAATTACCCTATTCAGATCTGTTCTTAAAAAGATCATTTTGGTAGCTGTATGAAGAATGGAATAGAGAGAGAAGAGAATATGGGCAAAGAGAATTGTGAGAATGCTATAATAATTCAGATGAGCGATAATAAAAGTCTGAACTAGGCTGGTGGCAGCCTGAGTAAAGAAAATGTCAGGATGTGGCAACTGATTGAATGTAGAAGGAAGAGAAAAGAAAGTCTGAGAGATACTACTCATGCTTAAAGGACAGCAAGATGAACTAAGTGAAACAAACCAAAAGAAATGCACAAGGGGGTGAAAAACCAAGAGGGAACAGGGTCATGGAAGCCAAGAGAGAAGAAAATGTTCAGAAGGAAGTCTGTTGAAGAAAGGTAAAAGAAGATGAGCCACAAGAAAAACCATGGCCATGCCCCAGGTGGACTAATGTGGTCTTTCCCTAAAATGTACTAAGAATTAATTTGGTGAAGAGATCCCTAAAGGCTCAGGCCATTGGTCCAAAATAAATATGTACAAAAAGGGTGCTCTGGCACCCATAATATAAAGGTTAGGGCCTGAGTGGTCACTTGTTTCCTTCTCCATGTTTCTAACTACAGATTGCTGTGGGCACATAGGATCAGGGAAGCTATCCCCAAATGAATAATAAATGTTTTAGCCTTGTTTGATATTTTTTTCTGATATGACTATTTCCTCCCTGCCATGGTTGAATAAACTCCTTTTTGTAACTTCCAGATGTTCCATGAGTATTTCACTTTGGTCCAAGCTGGCTATTAGAGAAGTGATGAAATTGAGGGTACAAGTGAAAGAATCAGCTTTGGCAATGACAAGGGTCTCTTTATACTATGAAACAGAAGAAGCAAAGATTGTAAGGATGAGAGAAGATTCAGGACGTAGAAGAAGGAAGATGACCTCCAAAGACCTACTTTTCAGTAGGGGAAGGAGGTGAGGTCATCTGTTGAGAGAAGGAAGATGGCACAAAATGATCTTTTCTGAGAGAAGGGATTATTTCATTTTTTATTTTGGATCACCAATATCTAACGGGACACCTTGCACATGTAGCTAGAGTTTCTAATGTTTGCAAGACGTTTGTGAACTAGAATGGCTCCCCCTGGAAAATGTGGTTGCGCCACTCAGAGAAGGATAAAAGCACTGCTGGGTTTCCGTGAGGACCCAATTGAGATGCGGCAGCATGAGCTTGTGGCAAACCAACTCTCCCTAGGGCCATCATTTGTTATAGCAGTTGTTCAGTGATTTAGGAGTAAGACCAAAGAAGGCAAATGATGGAGATGACCATGAGCTGAAGATTAGTGGGGTGGGAACAGCAGAATACAGAGTCTTGATAAACCAGTTAATTTTCAAGGTTGAAGGGAGAAAAGTAAGGAAGATGGATCAGGGTGATGGACTGGGATAACAGGGAACACTAAGGAAGTAAAGGTAAAATATAGACAGAAGAGATGGAGGAGACATAAGGCAGTAGGACCATGAAGTATAAGAGATAGTGATCAACAAGGGGAATTTTAAAGGTGTCAATTAGAGCAGAAGGTGTTTAAATATGACCACCCTTATAAAACAGAAAGAGAGGTCATGGGATTTAAGAAGATTCATATTAACTTGGAGGCTACTGTGATCTAAGGGTCATCAGCATAAGAAATTAAGTTGATAAGAACTGGGATAGAAAGCAAAACTGTGACCTAGTCACTGAACTCACTAATGAAGAAAGATAACTTTGATATTGTTTACTGACTTCCAGAATTTAGACAATGTGGTATTTGCCCAAAGCAAATGAGTATTTATAAGTTTATTTTAAACACAGAAATAGTATAATTTGTATTAATGATGGAGACTCAGATGTATATTAGACCTTTCCATAGTTATTTCACAGCCCTTAATAACATTATTTATTCTTATTTCATTTTCATATTACGTTTCAAAAACTTAAAAAGAGCAAAAATTAAGTGTCACAGACTCCAATTTGTCAGATGAGTGTGGCATTTGGTAGCAAATCCCACTATTTTTTGACTTCTATTTAATCATAGCTATTACATAATTTATATATTTACTACAACTTTGAGGAAATGTCCAAATCAGCCTATAAGATTTTCTGCATTTTTGGCAGTAAATTTTAAGTATTCTACTGAATTCAAACATTTACATTCTGAATCCCTCCAAAAGAAGAGGAAAAAAAATACCACGTACCTCACTCATACTTGAAGGTGTTTTCCAAGATGGATAGAACATATGTTTTACCTGTTTTAATAGAACTTTTGAACAATAAAATACAAGGACTAGCACCATGAGAAAAACAATGCAAATGACTATAATCCAGGATACTGCCAGTTTACCTGAAAAAAAGTTAAAAAAAAAATGGAATTCAAGTCAATCTATGTATCTATCTATCTGGTCTATTTTATTGCTGTCCTTTATTTTATGTCCCAGGCATTTTCTAAAACATTATCATTACCACTCAGACAGAATGATCTGAATTCATGTCTTACCTCCACCACATATTAGCTGTATGATCTGAGGTAAGTTACTGGGTGACTTCATGCTCTAGGGAACTTTCTAAGACTATATATCACATGCCAGGTCCTGATATACATTAGTAGAAGTTCCTAACCATGATTTCTTACAGTAATGAAATCAGGTGTCTATTTGAAAAAAACAACTTAAGGAGTTATATTATGTGTTCATTTAATGTGGAGTTAATTTCAGTTAATACAAAGTTTAGTTCAGTTAATGTAGGTCTTCAGATGGAAGACTGTTTATGAGAATGCAGCTGATCTTGTAACAAATACTATATGAAAAATGCTCTAAGATCATATTGATTAGGAAAATGCAAATGAAGACAACTCTGAGATATTGTCTCATTTATCAGATTGGCTAAAACAATAAAAGGGCAAAATGACAAATGTTGAGGAAGAAGTGGGAAAATGTGGACACTGATATACTGTTGGTGAAACTGTGAATTGATTCAACCCTTCTGGAGAGAGATCTGGAATTAAGTATGGACAGTTAGTTATAAGACTGTGTGTACTCTTAAACTGGGCACTACCGCTGTTAGGCTTATTTCTTAAGGTGACCAGGGAAAAAGGCAAAGAATTTATATGTTCTAAAATATGTAGAGCAGGTCTCTTGTGGCAAAGAACTGGAATTAGAGGGAATGTCCATCAGTTGGAGAATGGCTAAACAAGTTGTGGCATATGATTGTGCTGAAAGAAATAATGAGTGGGTTAACTTTAGAAAAAACAGGGAAAAGCCTACATGAAATTATGAAGAGTGAAATGAGCAGAATCAGGAGAGTATTATATATAGCAACAGCAATTTGAAGGATAACTTGTACATATCCACCTCCACAGAAAGAATTGATAAATAGAAACAAGCAAGATATAGTTTGACATATACATATCTCCTTTTGTCAAATGATACCTTCTCCAGTGTGGGCAGGGAGGGGAGGGTTTTTTAAAATTTTTATCAGTTTTATCTTCAATTCATTCACCTATGAGTTCTCACCCAGTGACACAAAGGCGTTGATATCCAACAAGTCCACTGTGTAAGGCTGCAGAGGGCAGGAAGGGTAGGAAAGCACAGCAGGGAGCCCTCCTGCACTAGAGCCCCTGAATGAGATGGGAACGTAAGCAACTGCAGGATTTCAGGCTAAGCTGGGTCTTCTGGAGGCTATCTGCTTCGATCCGGACCTGAACAAGAATGCACTCTGCAACCTACCTACCCAGCAGCAATCCAGGCAGTCCCAGACCTTCCTGAAAGATCTTGAGCCTGCCCACATAACCCTCTGCCAGGCTCACATGGCCTGCTTACATCTCCCACACACTGATCCTAGTTCTGTCCTATGAAGTCAAGAAAAAGATGCCAAATCCCTTTTGCGTGTGACAAGCTCTTCCAATGCTTGAATGTGGATTTCATCCCTGCTGTGAAAGTCTCTCTTCTGCTATCCCTGAGCCCCTCAGCCCCCCATCCTGCATGCTCTTGAGCTCATCAATGTCCTTCCTAGAAGGCTATCACCACCTGCCTATTGGGCACTCTGCCTCTTTTAACATAGTCTATAATAGCAATTTAATAGAGATAAATGTAAAATTCTATAATTTGGGCTTTTAAAATACTCTTCTTAAGTACGGATGAGCAAGAGTGGATAGATAATTCTTTTTTTTTTTTTTTTTTTTAACTCTTACCTTCTCTCCTAGAAACAACTCTCAGACAGGGCTAAGCAATTGGAGTTAAGTGACTCAGAGTCATATAGCTAGAAAGTGTCTGAAGTCAGATTTAAAGCCAATTATGCCCCACCACCCCCATCTCCAGGCCTGGTGCTCTGTCCACTGAGCCACCTCACTGCCCCAGATAACAATTCTTGTGAAAAAGATCATGGGGTGTAGTGGACTGCAAGCTCCACTGGAGTAAATGTTATCAGATAGCCAAAAGAGTTAATGCTCTCTGAGGTTGGGTTAAGAGCCTCTTAGTATGCAGAAGGAAGGTGAAGATTGCTACCAAAATCCGTCCTGGTGAGAGCACATTTGTAGTGTTAAAATTAAATTAAAACTGTGGTCCTTAATTTCTGTAGAGTTTATTAATATTCACTTGAAATAGAGAGCATAGAGATAGAGATTTAAGCCTCTTCTAATCTGGCATCATGGGCACTTCTCCACATGGCTACCTATCTCAGCCACCGTCTTCTCCCTGCGTGTCCAAGGTAATAGAGAGAGCCCGCTTCCTGGAACCCCTTCTTCTATCTCTTCTCCTTTACCACTGAAGCCTAACCTGATCCTATCTAGGTCACTGGGCCTAGGCCACTCTCCCGTGACCTATGTTGGAGCTCACTCACGTGATGTAAAGCTAGCTGTCCAGGGATACAGGTAAGACCCCAGGGGGTTCCTGTGACACAGTAGCACTGTATTTAGTCCTATGTACTGCCTTTTAGGATAGCTGTTGGTAGCTGACACTTGCTGACTAATGACCATACTTCATAAGGATGAGTTACTGGAGACTTTAATTTGGAGAAGAGAAAAACTGGCTAATGGCAGGGGATTAGGGCAAGCTAGCTGCCTTCAAATATTTGAAGAGTTGTTGTGAAGAAGAGGGTAAAGGCTTATTCTTGGCTCCTAAGGTTCAAAGTAGAAATAATGGGTGGAAATTGCAGAAAGAGAGAGCTTTAGGCTTAAATTAAGCATAAAAGTTCCTGAAAATGAATACTATCCAAATTAAAGAGTGCTAACTTAGGAGATAATGGACATCCATTATTGGAAGTCTTTAAGCCGAGGAAGGACAACAACCACTTGTGGTGATTTGTAGAGGAAATTCTCAGTCAAGTTCATTCAAAGTCAGATTTTGCTTGAATAGTTTATTCTGTATAGGAAACACTTAAAAGCTTTTTTTTCCTTTTAACACTATAAAAGACCTTAAGAAAAAGTAGCTATGTTCTTTATAATAAATTTAATATTTCCTAAGCAATTATTATTGTTAAACAACTATGCTATATCCTTCAAAGTAGTTTTCTACAAGCACACAGTATCCATTTTCTAGTCAACAATTATTCACATCCTAAGAATTAATAATCTCAGAAATATCTTATTATTCCTTTTATTTTATTCTCAAACAAAAAAGTACACTGGCTTCTAACACATCTAATAGAGATAATAGGATTTAGGAAACAATTCTCTAAATAGCAACTACAGTTACCACTAGAGGCAATACAATGGGACTAAGAAATCTCACATGATGAAGGAACCAACAAAATAACAAAGTGATAAATTTTTTATGTAGTAAGTCAGATATGAAGAATTAATAAAGAGGGGGCCAACGGGGTAGCTCAGTGGATTGAGAACCAGGTCTAGAGATGGGAGGTCCTAGGTTCAAATCTGGCCTCAGGTACTTCCCAGCTGTGTGATCCTGGGCAAGTCACTTGACCCCCATTGCCTACCCTTATCACTCTTCTGCCTTGGAGCCAATACACAGTACTGACTCCATGATGGAAGGTAGGGGTTTAAGAAAAAAAAAGAATTAATGAAGAGAAAACAAAAATATGTGGCCAATGGTTGAAATAATATATAATTTACTATCAACACAATGGAGTCACAAACATAGTTATTCACTGCCAGACAGAGAGGTAATTGACTCAGAACACAGATTGAAGCATATTATTTTGGGCAAAGCTAATGCAGGTTTTTGTTTTATTTTTCTTGGTTTCTCAATGGGAGGGAGAGGTGGAAATAAGAGGGAGAGAATATGGAATTGAAAATAAAATTAACTTAAAGAGAAAAAAGAAATACAGGTATACTTTCCACATTGTGGGGGTTAGGGGCACAGTGCCCCTGCAATCTGGAAAATCCAAGTAAAATTTTTTGGCCTTCCCTTCATATATCAGAGAAAATGTTTGGATTTTTTTCTTTTTCTCTTATGGGATGTTTAAAGTATCTTACTGTAAAATTTGGGTTAAGTATTTGGTCAACATAAACGTTTCTAATCTTTGGCTTTTGTACTCTTTTTGCAAACTTTAACTTTTTATTTTAATTTAAAAAAAGAAATTGTGTATATTTTGAATGTTAAAAGATGAATCATGTTGATATTATACAAAACTACATATATATTTTATGCTTTTCTAAACTTTTTCTCTGTCATCTGCTGGCCTTTGCATGTTGTCTGTGCTTCTGTAAAACTCCCCCAAAATTCCTATTTAATTTCTTATGCTGATCCTTAATACACTGAAACCACAATGGGGAAAATCGAGATGTGGAAGGGATACTTGTACTATGAAGTTCAAAACCTGAGCTAGTTTTTCATTTGAAAGACTTTTTACATATCTATTCAATGACATAAAAATAACAAAATACTATCTTTAAGCAATTTCAAAAATGTTTCATGAAAAACATCCTAAAAGACTTATCCTTAACATTAATTCACCTGGTATATATTTAAAGAGAAAAGAAAAAGGTACATTTTTACAGCAATTATCAATAATCAATTTTTGTTTTTGTTTTGGGAGGCTTTGTATATTTGAGTAAAATAATTTTTGTCAAGTTCTTTTGCAAAACAGATACACATAAAAAATCTCCACTGACCTGGTATCATTTTACTGCATTGAACATTACTAAATTGACTGCTTTTATTGCTTTTATTATCCTGAAGAAATGCTTTGGCTTTGAAACAATACGTAGTCAGGGGCTGCAAATCAGAAACTTTAAGTAATTTCTGTTTTACTCTCATTTTGTTCTGTAAAGAAAGAAAAATGGAAAAAGTTTACACAAATGTTTCAAGATAGTAGTTAACTTTCAATTGCATTAATGTGAAATTCCATTTTGTGGACAATTTGCATCAAGTATTTAATTCCAAAGTGATTTCTACTTAGCGTTCAATTTGGAGTCAAAGACCTAAGGTCTAAGTATTGGTTTTTATTAATGAGTTTAATGGTCTTGGATAAATCACTTAATCTTTCTAAGGCCCTTAGTTTCCTCATCTGTTAACTGGAGTTGATTATGTTAATATAGCCTATTTCTCAGGGGGTTGCAAAGTTCAAATATATAAGTTGCTTTATTATTTTTTACTTCTGGTCTGCCTGCCCTTGCATTAGGTGATTGGTGTTCAAAGAATGCAAATAGCATAGGATAACATGCTAAAGGCAAAGAATTAAATCTGTTCCTGCAGAAAAAAATTATGTAAAGTAAGTTATATCTGACTTTGAAATGCATTATCTTGTAATATTTTGGATTGCTACTGTAATATTTGGATGCTACTGTTCCTATTCTCAAGCATAGCTAATCGAAGGCTGACTAATTTTAAAGTGAAAGATCTCTGTTATTGAGCAATGATGACATAGATTTAAATTTGCTCAGACTTGCAACGGAGGTAGAAAAAAACAACTTAAATTCACTATTCCTATCTATCAGTATCTTCAGAGACTGCTTTTTTTATTCCTTTTTCATAGAGGAAACAGGTTAACTAATGTTGATTAACTGATGTCCTATACCATCTAGGGTATCATTTTCTCTTTTGTGATTAACTGAGTTAATCGTACAGCCTTAAAATTCAGGCATTATTCTAAATTTACACCTTCAGATTATTAGAATGTAAACTCCTTGGGGGAAGCTAGGTAGCTCAGTGGATTGAGAGCCAGGCCTAGAGAAGGGAGATCCAGGATTCAAATCTGATCTCAGACACTTCCCAGTTATGTTACTCTGGGCAAGTCACTTAACACCCATTGCCTAGATCTTGCCATTTTTCTGCCTTAGAACCAATACACATTATTGATTCTAAGATGGAAGGTAAGGGATTTAAAAAAAATAAAAAAGAATGTAAACTCCTTGAGATTAGAGATTGTTTCATTCTGTATATCTGCATTTCCAGGATGCTGTATATAGTAGGTATAACATAAATAATGGTTAATTGATTTCCCTAATTCAGCGTTAAAAAACTGGTGTCAAGATGAATCTCTTAAATTGGAAAAAAGCAGTAGTGACGTTTTTACCTCGATATTTGAATTATTTTCCCAGTAAGTAACTTCATAAATTAATGGGTAATTCTGGCTCAATTTTTTTTCAGATTCTTCTGAAGCACTAATGTAGACAGAGAATGAATCAGCACTCGATATCACCTTTATGCTTGGAGGGGCTATACTGGCTAGATATATTTTATGGAGAGAAACAAAAATCTGGTTAGAAAAATAAAACCTAAAAACACACTGATTAAGGAGAATTATGATATTTATCTGCTTACTTTTTATCAGAGTATCAAATTTTTTCTCAGTAGACCAAAAAGATGTGATACTTCCATTTGAAGCTTGTACACGTAGATAATAAATTCCATCTGTGGTGATGTCTTTTGAGAAGTCACAATGTTTACTTGTGATATTTTTACAACCAGATATAATTTTCCATTTATCTGAATAGTCAGTTGGAGTTCTTTTATAAAAGCCACTAAAAGACAAAATGTAATTTTGCTTTTTAAAAATAATTTTATTTACCCCAATTACATGTAAAAATCATTTTGAGAAAGTCCAAATAGTCCCTACTCTCAAGTTTACATTCTGATAAAAAGAGAAAACCCTTAAATAAATTTGTCTATGTAATAGATGCAAAGTATATAAAAGGTAGCATAGATGGTAGTGCTAGCTGCTAAAAAAGATCAGGAGAGAGACTGCCTACAAAAAGTGATATTTGAGCTGGGTCCTAAAGGAAGCCAAGGGGAGTTCCTAAAAAGGGAAGTGAAGCAATTAAGCATGGGGGACAGCTATTCCTTAGTGACTAAAGGATTACATTTATAATACTAGCTTTAATATTATCCAAAGAATGGAATTTTCATGCATAAAGGACAGTTCTGAGATAAACCCAGAAGAGAAAAAAATCTAAAGGAGATAGCTCATAAGTGCATTGATTGAGGTGGCTACACCAGAGGATCTGCCTTTCTGAACCACTGGTTAGAGAAAATGCTATCCAAAAACTATTGCATACATAATGCCAGTCATTTTCTCTTTTCCCATTGTTTGGCAGGCCTTAAGTGCTTAAAAAAGGCTTGCTGATTGCTGGCCTAGCCATTTGAATTTTAGAAAGATCTAGGTATTTTCCCTTTTATACTGGTGAAATCTTTTAACTTCCAGATGTTGCTCCTGTTTCTACCTCCTATCTTGATCAGATTTCAATGACTGCTCCTTTAACTTTTCCTATCTCCTTCCTCATTAATCATAGGCCTCAAAGTTCAAGTTCTTAATCTCCTGCTCTATTCTCTCTAAATTCTTTCTGAGTTTCAATAGCCTTTTCTATGCTGAGGACTGAAGCCTAAATCTAAAACCTCTACCAACCAGTCACACAGAATCTAGTCCCCTATATCTCTTCTATGTGTCCCCATCGCCTGAAACTCAACTAGATTTTGTCTTTTGTCTCTCAGCTGGGTGCAGACCCTCATCTATGCTTGTTTGGGTCCATCTTCCTAGGGTGCAGCTCTGCTTTTACTACAAAACCTTTTAAGGAAGACTTCCAGACATTATGACCCGAAAAGCTAAGCTATCCACTTTTAAATCTTTTGCCCCTGGATGGAACTGTATTGCCCTGACTTGGAAAGAGCCCTTGGATTCACATTACACCTTTCTAGTGTTTTTCTAGTATTCCTCACTACTGCTGTCATATTACTGAATCAAGACTCTACTTTGTTGGAGTTAAATCGCACAGCTTTGGAACTCCTAACTCGGACAACGCTGTTTTCTTTGGGGAGAGCCCTCTGTGTTTATATAGTCCCAGATACCTAGCCATGCTTCTCCCTGTTATTGAAGAGAATCTTCTAATTTATACCCACAATGCTAAAACAAAGAAATGCCAACTACAGATAATGACTGAATAGGTTTTGTCTCTTTCCCAGAAATGAAGACTAAATTGAAAAGGGGAAATTCAAATCTAAAGAACACCAGCGGCCTTCCAGCCACCCTAAACTCTGGCTAATCCTGTCTTGCCCTAACTCCTGTGAATTCACATAACCTGGCAGTTGCTCCTCCCTTCCAAAAGACTATTTAATCACCCTCTTTTCCTGTATTTCATCTGGAGATCCCAAACACCCTGGTACATAATGCTGTGAGGGGAACCCAGATTGCAATCTTTCTGACCACAACTAAAGACTCTTTATTTTAATTACTTTGGTAGTTGATTTCCTTCAATTTGACATAACTGGAAGTTCCACCAGGATTCAGTCTCCTGCCCAACTTCCTGTCTATTTAATAGACTCCAGACATGTGGTACCATTGGGAACCCTTCTGTATTCCAGAACAGATTCCACTCAGTAGGTAAGCCTAGGTAAGCAAACTCTTGAATTTCCAAACTCATATTTTATTTGACTTAGGTTTACTTGACTCTTTAATTAGTAGTCTTGGTAAAGTCCCAAGGGCACTGGACCCCCACTTTCCCTCATGTCTACCTCTTGAGGTCTCCCTCTCCCTCTCTGGGTGGCTAGTTCTGCCAAAGCTGGAAGGGTCTTTAACTCACCCCGAAATCCAGATTCAGCTGGTCCCTCTAAGCCTTTCCCTCCTGTCCCTCTCCACAGAAGTGGTGGAGGGAATCAGGCTGCCTTACTGTCCCAACTGCAGAGGCTATGGGCATTATTCTATCCTTGGGCTCCTTGTGGAGAACATGAGGGGACTCTGATAGGCCCTTTCACCCCAAAGGGTGGCTTCCAGTTCATATGTTTTGTGTCATTTTTGTGGTGAGCTTGTCTATGTGTGTCTGTGTGTTGTTTTTTCTCTCTCTTCTCTCTGCACTATGAATACTGGGGGAGGGAATGGTATAGTATAGATAACGTGAGCTACAAGTAGCAGTGCAAAAGAATTCATTTGAGAAACTAACAAACCTCCATTGGAAATTGACCATGAGTAGTAAGAGATCATAAATCCAGGTTAAATCGAACTCTCAGATTAAAAATTTGTAAAATTGTTTTTAATTTAAGTTTGCAGAACTGTTTTGGACAAATTAGAATAAATAGAGGAAGTTCCCCCTAATATGAAATGCTATAACTTAAGGTTCCTTGTGATAATGGTCCAGAAAAAGCTTTAGTTTATAGAAAACTTGAGAATTTAACTTCTGGGCTTTCCCCAGATTGAATCTCTAGTATATTTAGATGGAGGTTTCTCTATAGTGGCCATAAATACTATCAATTTAGAATATGTACCACTCATATTAATAGAACTAATGTTTAAGTTGATATATCAAGAAAAGGTATTAAGAATTGGAAAGTACTACTCTCTTTTTAGCTCTCTCTATAATCTAAGAGGCAAAAATAAAGCAAACTGAGAAGAGAAGGAAGTATGGTTTCCTGTGGAAAAATGCTTTCTGATTAATATAGCAAACCTGGCATGCTATGTAAACAGCTTGGCTTCCTCTTTTTGTAAGCTGCTCCTGCTTAAGTAGTTGCCATTTTGGGCTGGGAGGAGGAGAGAAGTTTTAGAGTGCAGCCATTTAGTATGCTACAGTTTCTTAGAGTCACAGGTGAGAACAAAGGTAGATAGAGAAAAATCATAAGGAACTAAGTGTGTTGCTAGACATCTTTGAAACTGAGGTAAGTGAAAAATTTAATGGGATTTTACATGGTGGCATAAGAATTTATAAAACCCAGTTTTGATTCAGTTGAAATATGTCTTAATTCAAAATGTTATTTCAAGGATATCCCTCCATTAGTAGAATTATGATAAACTGGAGCCTGTCAAAGAGACTTCTTTACTCTATTGTCTATCCTGAGTTAACACTAACTTGAACTTAACAAGCTTGAACTAGGTGGAGGAGCTCACAAACCACTTAGTGAATTCACACTCTACTTAGGGCTAGGTGAGAGGCCAGCGAGAAAATTGGAGAGCTACACCTTTTGTCTAACTCAAACAGCTAGAAACTTGTGAATTCTTTTAAGAGTTCACACCCTCAGAAACTATTCAATCAGGAAACTGTGAACCCTTTTGATGAGAAATTGACCTTCAGAAGGTGGAAAGTTGATCCCACGGATATTTCCCCCTGGGCAGTGCTAGACAATTTGGAAACTGTGATTGGCCCCTGTGAAGAGGGGAGAAGACAAGAAGTCACCATAAAAGCAACTCCTGAACTCAGTCTGGAGGGTGATGATCTTGGAAAAGATTGTCTGATGAGACTGTTTTCTGGACATAGCCTTCTAACTGGGGAGAGTTTTCGCCTTCAACTTGACCCTAGAGGAGCTCTGGCTAAGGACTGCTTTCTATTTTTTTTTTTTTTTTTTTTACTTCAAGATTTATTTATTACATTTCTAAAGCGCCTTTCTGACTCAGAGCCCAACCACTGTGCAGGATGTTAGGGAATGCTGTGTTTTCCTGCATGAGCCTCCATCCTCTGGGGATCCTGGGAAGGATAGTGGATGGGGCCTGGAGCTCGCATGAAGGGAGGAGGTGGTCCCATTGGGTGGAACATGTGTGGTCCAAAACCTGGTGGGGGTGGAGGTGCAATTCCAGGAGGCGGGGGCAGGGCAATATTAACCACTGCTGGAGGACCACTGGGAGGGAGATTAAAATAATTGGCAGAAGCTTCTTCTTCAGCTGCTGGAGGAGGAGGAAGAGCTCCAGGAAGTCCTGGAACAGGCTCCAGCTTAATTCCAGAGTCTGGTTCCTTCTTTTTCCTTTTCTTTTCCTCTGGCTGCCTGTGATCTTCCCCATTTCACATTAAGTCTTCGCCCATTTATGATCAATTTGTTAAAGGACTTCTCAGCAGCCATCTCTGCAGCTTGTCTTGTGGCAAACTGGATGAAAGCACACTGCTGTCTCTGTACAACTGTTATTGTTCGAATCTCACCAAACTGGTAAAAATGATTTCTGAGATCTGTCTCACTGATTGTATCTCCAAGGCCTCCAACATATAGTGTGGTGATGGTCTTATCATCTGAGGAGTCCAGACGTGGCATTGTTGAAGCCCTTTTCAGAAGCTTGTCTGCCACAGGGTCATTAATGCCATAATATCGATCTTTGATATTCTGATCAGCAAGAGGATCATCAGGATCTGTAGGCTTCTCATGTCTATAGGGACACTCCTCTCCATTTTTACATTCTCCTTTCACCCAGAAGGAACAAATGTGAGGACGATTCCGTTTGTAGTAAGGGGTGGTCCGAGCCAATTTGAGCAGCACGTCACTGGTAGCTATAGCCTTCCCAAGAACACCAACTGGCCGGGTTCCATCAGAGTTAGAAATCTCTCGCTCAACATTCTGCGTATAGTATTCTTTGTTTACATCAGACCTAAGTCTGTCATCTTTAAAGGACAGTCCTGCATCACGGACCTGAATAGATAAGCCATATTCTAGGTCCAAAAGGCAGGTCTGACACACATTTTTTAACTTGCTGCAGGTTTGGCACACTTCAGTCTTCTTAAAATGCATGCGAACACTGGGGCACCAGCGGAACACTGTGAACGGCCTGGCACAAATTTTGCATTATTTTCCATACTTTTCTTTGGTCATCCGAATGTAGGGATTTTCTCCAAGGCATGTCTGACACAGAATAGGGAAGTCCGCGTCCTCCCAGTTCTGCCTGTTGTAGGCGTTGGAGCCCAGAGATGTCGCCATCTTGGAAGTGGCGACGGCCAGGGCGCTGCTTTCTATTTTCTATTAAGACTACCATGTGGGTAAGTGAAAAAAGGCTGACTTCCTTTCCCTGACTTGTTCTGGAGGTACTAGCCTCTGGAGAGGCTCCTTGTCTTGGAGGAGACCTCGTGGTTAAAACCCTTGTTTAATTTAACTCTGGGCCCCTTTTGCTGGGGCCTGGTTAGGACTAGGCCAGAGTAAATACTCTCTCTGATTTTCTTACTTTCACTCTTTCTCCTTTTGTAAATAAACTACCAGAAAAAGTCATTTAGAATTCAGTCATAATTCCTGTTGACCACACACTTATAAATTTAGTCCAACCCTGTTATTTTTACGCCTTACATTCTGGTCCTTACAAGTCTAAAGACAAAGGGATTGTTCCTTCAAAGAGTGAAAATTGGAGGCCTTTATTAAGTACATGAAATAATTGGGCTTAGTAAAGAATAATGCTTGAGGGCAGCTAGGTAGCACAATGGAAAGAGAGATGGACGTGGAGTGGTCTAATTTGGGCCTAATTCTTCAAAGCTTGCAATGTAATTTTCCAGAGGTGCAACCATTACATACATACTTAGAAATATATTTTTTGTTTGTTTGTTTGTTTTTTTTTAATTTTTTAAACCCTTAACTTCTGTGTATTGACTTATAGGTGGAAGATTGGTAAGGGTAGGCAATGGGGGTCAAGTGACTTGCCCAGGGTCACACAGCTGGGAAGTGTCTGAGGCCGGATTTGAACCTAGGACCTCCTGTCTCTAGGCCTGGCTCTCAATCCACTGAGCTACCCAGATGTCCAGAAATATATTTTTTGATTTAAAGGGGTAATAAATTCTAATGATCTCCTTTTTGTATTAGATTGGATTTTAAGCAATATTGGAGAAAAACTGCTAGTTGAAGACTTTTGTAACTTTTTCTAGAAGCCTGAGGAATTTTCTAATTTATTGTGGCATTTTGAGTCATAAAGACCTGACACACAGCCTAGTAGTATTGGTGGGTAGAGGCTTTTCCTTGCCCTCAAGCCAGTTGCTGTTTGCTAGAAAGGATTTTCCTGCCTTGGGAATCCCAAAGTGACAGAGGAATATACTTCATCAATTCAATTGTTTCTTAGCTGCTAACTAGCCAGTGCTTCAGCTCCTACACTATGCTTACCACCTTCAATCAAGAGGCCTGGTAGAATGTATCAACAGGATTGTTAAGGTTAAGCTTACTAACTTTATAAATTATTTTCTTTTTGTCCTACAGCAGAAGACTCATTCACAATCTCTGGAGCCTTAGCCATCTTGTTTCCCAGTCATTTTACAGGAAACCAGCCCCAGACCAGTTGAACTTACAGTTAGAACCTGGAGATTTGGGTCTGTTGGAAGAGACATGCAAGGTTGCCTTGAAGCCCAGGTGGAAAAAACCTTATTAAGATTTTGTGATTGAGCTTCTGCTGCAAAGCTAAAATGAGATGACAGCTGGATATATCTATCTCATCTAAAGAGGGCCCTAACCCCTGACTAGGCAGTCCAGCTCACTACTGACTGACCATCTCACTCCCCACCAAACCTGGAAAAACTATAGCAGTTGTAGACCTGCCCCTGGCTCACCTGACTCTGGATGTGAACTGATTTCCTGTAATCCTTGCTCCTCGTTACACTGTCCATGGTGTACTATAGAGCTTCAAATGGCTATTCTGTATGGCATCCCCTCACCTGAGAGAACCCTCTCATGGACAAAATGTATCAACCTCACAACTCTGAGATTCAGGAGTGAAAGAGAGAGCCTTACATCTAACTAGAGAGGGAAATTTTCAAATCAGCTTATGTTTTATTTTGCTATGAAGGCTAATATATCTACTAATAATCTCTACTGTTAATGTAGAGATTTGCAGCAATTGTCCAGAGTGCTTTTCAGATTTTGAGAGTAAATTTTCATGTTATTCATTGTCTATGTGGAATTCCAGAAAGTAATATTTTTAAACTGGTGTTAGAAGTTTATATGAGAATAAACTTACATTTTAGGAAAGGATATTGGAGCCTGGTAATTTTTAAAATTGATATAGCTGGATCAAATTGGGGAAAGTTTATATTTAATCCTAAAATATGATTAGGGAGATTTGCCATTTGGGGTTAAATCTTATGAGACAACATTTAAGAACTGTAGGACCACTGTCTCAAGGGAAAGCTGAGAAAGTAATTTTGGCTACCTCCTGGCTGATTTTCCAGTATGACATTTCCTTTTAAATGGAAAGTTTCCCCGCTGGCTGTGAATTATTATTGACTTCCATCTAGAATTGATACATCAGGATAAAGTTGCACTTTCCCCTTACAATAGTTATATCCCTCTTTTTCTTTTTTAGGCAATATTCCATAATCATGATGGTTGACACAATCTTTAGATAGGTTAATGCAGAAACAGACTTCAACTAAACATGCAAGTATGTAGGACTTTAGTTATTCAAACAATCAAGCAGATGAGTACTGAGCTTGTCATCTGCCTGGTATTAGTTATCTAGTCTATCTAAGAATGTTGGGGTTATAATTGGACAATTCTGCAGTAGTCTGTGGAACTATCTACAATAGATAGATCTAAATTAGATATATTTAGTGAGATTAGTGAGGTCAAATTAGTTATCATTAGAGAAGAATGACTTATGGTTTATCTTGTTTATCTCGAAGAGATATCCAATCACTTGAGTCTATTGTTTAATATGGAATTAACTCTTGGATAAAGAACATACTCTGAAATATAAACAAACTGCATAAGAATTTAAGAGGAATCCAAAATAAGTTTTGAAAATAATGGTCTATATGGGTGAAATATACAGTTTATTTAAATATGGTTATAGGCAACTAAATTGATAAAATACTTACTCTATTTGGATACCTCACAATAGTCCTTTGTTAAAATAGGAATCTTGTGAGTAAATTCATTAGATCCTTAATAGCATCTTAATCTCCTCAGGGGAAAATGAGAATTTGAAAATTTTCAAAGAAGAGTCCTTATTATGATGGTTCTGTGATACTTATTTGATATATGCTTGAGCAAGCTTTTCAAGATTGTTTATAAATAGGATGCCAGGTCTATAACCTTGGTGACATATGTTCTGTTTTAGTTTTTGTGGATTTAAAAAATATTGTTTTAACTATGCCACTATTTTGGCGTTTTTAGGCAAACTGTATTTTCCTACCAAGTATGGCATATATATGCTTGCTACAAGTGAATTCTAATGAAAATATAACAAGATGCTGATAAAAGATGGCTAACGAGATTAGCCTTCCTTGCTGTTCCAAGTACCAATACCAAATGATTTAAATGCCATCAGAACGTCTCAACTAGTCCAGAATGTTATATACCTGTTGAGGCTGATAGCACGGATTAGTTTTTTTATATATGCAGAAGTAAAAACCTAGATTTATCTGTTCCTTTTGAGAATTTGGTTGTAGATTTCTTATAGACTATTTTCAGCAAGGAAGCCATTCTGAGAGCTCACCTATTATGAGATATTGCTGGAAGGCTCAGATCATTGCATTATACCTCCAAACCCTAAGATACAATGGACTGATTAAATAACTATCAGAAATGGGTTGCCCTTCCCTTTTCACTAACCCTTATATACTGCTAACCTTTGTAGGACCTACTTTTCAAAGGGGACTGCCCCCATCAGCTCCTTGTCAGTGAGCCAGTTCCAGATTCCCCCCAACTCTCAGTGGACAGATGGCTTCTTCCTGCTAGCCTGGGCTCTGTCCTTGAACAGTGACCCAGGCCTTTCAGCAACATTATACTTCCATTTGGATGGAATCATCTTGACCAACAGGGGGAAATGAGAATATTATTTAAAGAGAATCTCCCACTCTGTCCCAAAGTGCTAAAACAAAGAAATGTCAACTACAAATAATCACTATGAATAGACTATGAATTAGTCTAGTCTCTCCCAGAACTGAGGACTGAATTTAAAAGGGTATTTAAGTCTAAAGCACATTAGGTCACTTTTAGCCACCCTAGTGCTATCTTGACCTAGCTCTTATGAACTCATGTAACCTGGCTATAGCTACTCCTTTCCAAAAGACTATGAATTATCCCCTCTTTCTGTTTTGCATTTGGAGACTCCAAGTACCAGGCTTCTTGGTGCTGTGGGAGAACCCAGATTGCAATCTTTCTGACCAAAATTAAAGATCCTTTATTATGGCCATTTTGGTAGGTGGATTTTTTCAGGCTGACATGATCTTCCTGTCATACTTAGTAAATGTTTTCTCATTCATTCATTTTTTCCCCCAAAATCAGCTATCTCTGTCTCTGAAGTTATTAATTTATCCAGGTTCAGGACCTGAATAAATGTATAACTTTTACTTTTTTCTAATTCTTTAGATAAAACTGTTTATGGAATTCTGTATTTGCTTTATTTGAAATGTGTGATTTGCCACTTTCTTCTGAAATATCATACTATCCTATTTCCCAAACCAGATTCTCCTTATTTCATTCTAGTTTCCTAAATGATCTCTGCTTTCAGTCTCTCCCAATAAAATTCATCAGATATACTGCTGACACATTAATCTTCCTAAAATATCAGTTTTATTGTCATTCTCCTGTTCAAAAACTTCCCAATTTAAAAACAATAAATTCAAATTCTTCTGTAAAGCATTCAAATTTTGCATAATCTGATGTCATCCTATAAAAACTTCTCTCATTACTCCAGTGAGAACATTAGTCTGCATCCCTTTTATTTCTCTTAGTACCCTAAGATCAATCTTGGATTTTAAAGATAAAGTTTCATATTGAGTTTGAAAGGTTGCAATTGAATCCCAATCTTTGAATTAAGAACAAAGGCTGATGCTTTATCTGTCAGCAAACTACTTAAGCAGTGTTATGAGGAGCTGTTATGAGCAGCCAAGGAGTCTAGGCAGATGCTGATGATGAAATATGAATAGGGAGGGAATTAGTTAAGTTCCCACACCAGCACGTTTAGGTCTCCTTTAAGCCCAAGGTTCTCTGCCACAGCCCCAGGGGCTTGGAATTAATCCAGGCAGGCAGTTAGAAATGTTTCCAGGAAGCAGATAGAGACTTCCTGAAATCTTAAATTGATGATGGATAAACAGGCTTGGAAAGGCTTGCTCAACTAAAGTTGTAATCCGGATCTGACTGCTATGATTAAATGGTTGTTGGTAAGGTAAGCAATGATTCCAAGATTGTTTAGGCTTTAAACAGGGTTTATTTGTAACTAAACAGAGGGTAAGTTAAGGAGTAGGAAGGTGGGTGAAAGGTAACCCTAAAGATCTTGCCTAAGCAGTTGATATTAAATAAATCTTGAAACACTGGTTGATCTTCCCTAGGTGCAGAGTATGAGAAAGCCTTGAGGGCAGATCCCAACTCTGTTGCTTTGTAGCTGGGCCCAGAAGCTTGTGTTATTTAAATAAGTTCTGGGGTTCCATTTAGAGGTATTGGGGCTCATTTAAGCTTAAGACAAACTTCCTGTGGACTTTGAGACTACATTTTCCGTGATCCAATGGGTTTCCAGTTTCTGATGTGATGACGTCAAACAACAGGAACCAACATAGAGGGTAACTTAAATTAGGGGTGGAGCTGGGGCTCTGCCTCTTTCCTATGAAGCAGCCAAAGGAAATAGAAGGTATGGACTGGTGGGCAGTTTGAATAGATCTTAGCCAGGCATGTGGTCCGATTTTATTCTATCAACATGGGCCTAAATAAAATATTAGTTATCCTCATAATATCAGCCTTTATCATTTTTAATCATTACAAGCTGAAAAGCCCCTGGGTCAGATGCTGCTGTTCTTGGTTGTAGCTGTTCTCACTAGCTTGTAATGCAAGGTTGTTGTCTATGCCAAAGAAGTATTGAATATTGGCTAACAATGGAATTAGTCCCTATCTGCCTAACTAGAAACTCCCAAACCACCCTGGAGCTCAAACCACCTTCCTCCCTAACACTTCCAGATGAGAGAGAGAAGAGAAGCTCCCAGGGGTTTGTGGACCCCCTTTTATAACCTGTCCTTAATTGTCACTCTGGCACATGCCCTGGGTGCTCTGCCAGGTTCTGTGTTCCAAAGTGGCAACTGCCAACTTGCACCCCCAGGAAAAATGGCTACTCATTTCTGCATATTATAGCAGTCTGGGGGGATGCCAGAGGCCTCACAGCTCCCTGGCTCCAGGGGCCTCTTGTTCCATGTGGCTCCTACTGTCTAGAAGACCTGCCTCTGATCTCAAATGAAGTTGGAATCCACAAAATCAGAACAACTCAAAAAAGTGACCTCCCAAGGAATATAAACTTGAACTGGGGAAAAGAAGTAGCTCTTTTGGCTCAGAATCATGGTGAGAAGAGGTGGCTAGGTGAGCACTAGCATGCCTGTAGTGTGACCCTACAGTTAGATCAGGGAAGATAACTAGGAGGGTGCCAGTAGGGTTAGTTTCTGTGATATTTATTTGATATATGCTTTAGCAAAGATTTCAAGATATCTGAGGCCTGGCTGAAAAGCTGGTGCAGCCAGCAGGGGTAGGAAGCTTGCAAAGAGAACAGCCAACCAACCACATGTGGCTGGTGCCTTTTCTTTCTCTTACTCACTTTAAAAATAAGTTAATAAATACATGTAAATTAAGATACAGCCTCCAGAGAATCTTAATCTTAACATTGCTCAACATGAATCTTCTGGCCAGCCAGTTCTGGCTTCTCACTACCTTGTCTCTAAGCTCACTGCAAGTGCCTCACACCTCTTCCTCTACAAGACAACTTCCTGACTAGCCCAACATACAAAGATCTCTCTATTCAACCTCCATTGCTTAACATCTGTATCACTTCCTTTAGAGTTTAGATTATGTGTTTTCATGATTAATAAACTATTCTGTATGTTTTGTCTACTAACCCAATTGGTCTATCATAGCCAGACCTTCAGAAACACTTCTTTTTAGTGGTTCTATTATGGCAAAACTAAAAACCAATGCCAAAACAACCATTAGCACCAATTTTCTTATCTTTGTGTGATTTACTTTAATATAAGTGAAAAGTAACATTTCCTTTCTATAGCTCCATTTTTAGACCATCTAATTCTGAAGAATGATAAACAAAGCTTAGGAGTGATGGCTTCTCTTCCACTCTTGTTCCCTCTTCCCTGCTTCCTTTCTTTTTGGCACTAGAATGGTTTTTAGATATTCATGAACTCTACTTTGACTCATTTAATTTTCCTTCCTCTTCTTAAAAGATAAGTTTTTTCCCCCCTTCTCTTCATTCTATTTTTCCCTAGGGTCTACTATTACTGCTTGATCAGCACACATTTTACTTGAGTTTCTATTTGAGCATGATTCCATTCAATTGATACTTCGTTATTTCTGATATCAGTTAGCCAATGAGCAGCTCTCCTTGTTATCTTTCCTTAATCTCCCACCCAAGACCACATAAAGTATTTAGGAAAATGGGAAGGCTTTAAATAAACTTAGATAATTATAATCACTTTAAAAAGAATTCACAGAAGAATCAAAACTTAAAATTTAAAAGAAAAAAGACACTGATGGATGATGTTAATTCAAGTGGGGGCAATAACAAGTACAATTAACCAGATTGTAGACAGGGAATCTTAGGTTAGAAAGTAAAGCATTAGCAGGAAAAACATAACAAACAAAGACAAGGGAAGTGAAGAGAAAAGACTTGTTGAACTTACGGGAGATACTGAACTTTGAAGTTCATATTTTCATATGGATAGTTCCATTTAAGAACATAGTTATTATTTACAGCATCAACTTCTACATTTTCTGGACGAGGTAGTTTATGTTCAGCTAGAAGGTCAAATAATATGTGAAAAAGTTAAATTTTTGTTCTAACAAAATAACACATAGTATTCTTAACAACTCTAGTTCAATCCGATGATGTAGCAAGATATTGCTTAAACATAATTATCAAAATATCAGAAATCAAATATTAAAACATTTTAAATATTAAAACATTTAAAATATTAAAATATTTTAAATGGCACTTTATGGAAGGTTTCCTGAAAGGTAAAGTGTCTTCTTTTTATGGATTGAAAAAAGATAAAAAACAATCTGTTTTACTATGAATATTTCTTTAAAGGAAAAAATCTTGGGCAAGAAGTAGTAAATTAACTTAAAAAAAATTCCTAATAAAGACTTTTTTCCCCCTCATGTAAATACTTATTACCTAGTGAACTTATTTTTTCTAAAAATTCATGCACTTATTTAGAAAGCACTGGAACGATCTACATGAACTGATGCAGAGTGAAATAAGCAGAACCAGGAGAACATTGTACACAGTAACACCAATATTGTGGAATGATCAAATGTGATAAACTTAACTACTCTCAGCAATGCAATGATCCAGGACAATTCTGAGGGACTTATGGCAAAGAATGCTGTCCACCTCCAGAGAAAGAACTATTGGATTCAGAATGAAGATCAAAGCATATGATTTTTCACTTAAAAAAAAATCACGTACATCTCTAGCAATTTTGACAAATATAATAATCTATGGGGCAACTGGGTGGCACAAAGGACAGAGTGCTGGGCCTAGAGTTAGGAAGACCTGAATTCAAATCTGGCCTCAAGACATTTAAATGACCCTGAGCAAATCGCTTATTATTGTAGGCCTCAGTTTTCTCATCTGTAAAATGAGCTAGAGAAAGAAATGGCAAAACCACTCTAATATCTTGGCCAAGAAAACCTCAAATGAGGTCATGAAGAGTCAGACATGACTGAAATGCTGGATCATTATTTGTTATCAAACATTGACCTAGACATTTATATACTTAACTGACCTAAAATATTTATTTCTTACCTGTTGTAGTTATACAAAATACTGGACTGTAGGAACCATTTTTTCTAGGTAATCTTGCTTGAACTTTTAAACAATAAGTAGTTTCTGGTGTGAGATCATTAATTTTATCTCTGGAATAAACAGTAAGACGGGTTTTCTGCATTAAAAGAGAAATTTATTCTTTTAAAAATAAAATTCAGTTTTGGAATCTAATCTTTTACATATTCTTTTATTTCTCATTCTTCTGAAAATCAACTGTACCCCCAAATGTCAAATCTTTTAGAAACCCAACCATTACTTACTTCTATATTTGAAGAGTTTTTCCAAATAACTAAACTGTAGGTAAACCTTTGGATATCAGTAACCCACATGCTACTATTAATTGTTCCTGGAGGAGAAATATTTATTATTATTGATTTATCTTCAGCTTCTAACTGTACTTCTGGAGGACCAATTTGTGCTGGAAAAGTAAAAACAATAAAGATACAAAAAATACAATTACATATATATCAATAATTTTATTAACATGATTAATGAAAAAAGTTAAGAAACCAGACCTATGAGATAAGGACATTACTTTGAAGTTGTTCATAACGAAGTAGTTTTGTGGGGTATTTATACAGCTATATTTTTGGAATGTGCCACTTGGCTCAGGAACTTCAACAGCAGAGAGTAGGAGGGACTTGGACTAAGTTTCCAGGCATATTTTGGGTGAGTCAGAGTTGATTTAGAGTTTAGCTCCAAGAAAAAACTACTTTCTGGTTAAAACAACAAAAGATTCTTGTAAGTAAAAACACAAAGAACTATAGGTGAAAATTTTTATGCAGTCATCCTAGAACACTGAACATGGTATCTTTAGCATCCATCCCTGGCTTGGAGAGTTAGAGCCAGAGCCTCCCTCCAAGTACTAGGTAAAGCTGAAATAATTTTGCATCTAATATTATAGAGCACGACTGTAAATATTCTATTGTTCAGTACTCTGGCTTAAAAAAGAATTTTTTTTTTTTTGCTATAATGAACTGTTTGTTTGGAAGATAGATACAGATAAGCAAGGATGAGCTAGTTGTTTTCTAAGAACAAACTTTCTTCAATAAAACAACCTCTTAAAAATATTATGATATTTAACTTATGACATCTTAAATAGAAGTTAAGGTCACACAAAGAAGTTTCCCTGAGATTTAATTGTTCTCTATACAGTTTCTGAGATAATGAATTAAAAGTGTTGATGACCCCTCAAACATTTAAGACATTTTCTACTTTATGCCTAACTATTACCTAAGAGAATAACTGTGTTATGGCAGAATAATGTTGTACAAAAACAATTACAATTAGGAATTGCTGTATTATTACCTAATCTTGGACCAACTAAATTTCATATTTGTATCAATAGCATTATAATAACTTAAATAAAGAACTATATACAATTTAACATGAAATTGGCTCCTACCTATTTGAAATGGTACAAATGGGGTAATGTTATGCCATGGTGATGTCTCTTGTCCTTTTTCAGATCTTATACGCACTCTTATTTTTTCAAATACATTTAAGTTGGTTGAAGTAAAGTCGCATTTGGTGCCAGTGACCTTGTGACATCCAATCAATTCAACCCAATTGCTCATGTTGCCAGACTTTACTCTTAAAAAAAAAAGTCAATAATTAAGTGTATATATTTACTAAAATTAAGAAATCTCTAACGTAAGTACATAAATGTTATTTTAATGATGTTTCTTATATTTGTGTTGCTATCTGTACACCAAAAATAAAGAGAATACAATAGGTTGTCATGGAAATATTTTAAAAATTCAATTGAATTATGATCACCCTTTGGATGATTTGCAAGGGGGTCAGGTATCAGATAAATATTGCTCCATACAAAAAATCACCAGCTATCATGTAAACTTATACACAAAGATTTAGAAGATAAGCAGGAAAACATAACTTGGCACTGTAAATTTTCATTTAGACTCAGTGACGCATCATGTATGCACCCAAATTTTTAAAAATTATATTATTTTTAGTAACCAAGTCTATGAACCCAGCTAAGTTGGATGTGGTCAAAAAGAGATGGAAAGATTAGAACATTGACATCTTGGGTGTCAATGAACGCTAATGGTTGGGAATAGGTGAATTTAACTGAAGTGATCATATACTGCACTGAGGGTAAAAATCCCTTAGAAGAAAATGGAGTAGCCATCATAGGCAATAAAAGGGTGACAAAAGCAGTACTGGGATATAATCTCAAAAATAACAGAATGATTTCTGTTCAAATCCAAGGCAAACTTGTGAGTACCTGCTCATAAGTGTTGCTCACAATAAGGTTAGGGGAGGTGACCAAATTACAGATGAGTTATTTAAAATACTAAAATATGATGCTGTCAAAGTGTTGCATTCACTATGCCTTGAAAAACTGGTAAATTCAAAAGCAGCCACTGGTTTGGAAAATATCAGTTTATGTTCCAATCCTAAAGAATGGCGATGCCAATGAATATTCAAATTACTGAATAATTGTGCTCACTTTCAGATACCAGCAAGATTACACTTAATATTTTGCAAGTTAGGCTTTGGCAATATGAGAACTGATGGTTACCAGAAAGGCAGGTTGGTTTTTGAAGAGGAAGAAGAACTAGAGACCAAATTGCTAGCCAACATTTGCTGGATTATGGAGAAAGCAAAGGAGTTTGAAGAACTTCTCCTGCTTCAGTGACTACACTAAAACCTTTGACAGTATATCACAATGAAATGATTTGAGAATGTCAGAATATCCTTCTTGTCTCTTAAGGAACCTGTATTCAGGCCAACAAGCAACAGTTAAAACCAAACATGGAACAATTGATTGGTTTAAGATTGAAAAAGGAGGATGATGAGGCTGAATACTATCACTTTATTTAACCTATATGCAGAATACATCATGTGAAATGGCAGGCTTGATTTGCAGCCAAAGTTGGAAAAGCTCCTACTAAAGTTACAGGAGGAATATTAATAATCTCAGACATGCAGATAAGGGTTTAATAAAAAAGTAATATAAACACTCAGTAGGGTTTGCTTTTTTATAATTAGTTTCAATTAAACAAAAACACTGAGGAATAACAAAAGGGTCTTGCAAATATAAAGCCACATAAATAGATAACATCCCCCAAATGGCCACATCCTTTGATCTAGCATTCCATTTTTAGGTTTTCTATCCTAAAGATGTAAGGAACCAGAAACAAAGCCCCATCTATATAAATATAAATAATAGTACAGTTTGTAAATAGGGGGAAAAGTGGAAATAAACTATATATCCAGTTATTGTGGAATGGCCAAATAAATTGAGATACCTTAAAACAATGTTACTATACCATACAGATTGATGAATATGAAGAAATTAGAGAACACCTATAGGAGATCATACATAGTAGGAAAAGAAAGCAAAACCAATAGAATACCCACACTAACTTCAACTGCATAAAAAGATGACAAATAGGAGCAAAATATCTGCTAAATACATACTCTTCTTTCTTTTAAGTTGGTCACAACCTCTCGAGTCCCCAGGCAATTTTTTAGGAATACAAATTGTAGAACCCTTTCTCATCTGCATTGGTAGAGGAAATTTCCTCATTTGGAGCTCTATACAGTGATATTATGAGAAGTCCAGACCAAAATGAAGACAAAGCAGAAAGATGCAGTTGTACACAAATTATTCTTTAATTCTTGAA
The DNA here is from genome assembly GCF_016433145.1 of Gracilinanus agilis. Taxonomy (NCBI): domain Eukaryota; kingdom Metazoa; phylum Chordata; class Mammalia; order Didelphimorphia; family Didelphidae; genus Gracilinanus; species Gracilinanus agilis. Next base: position 409,147,780 of record NC_058132.1, on the reverse strand, counting down.
AAACTATCTTGTTTTATTGTCTATAGGATTTTGTGCTCTTAACAATCATTCTGGGGGGAGCTGGGTGGCTCAGTGGATTGAGAGCCAGGCCTAGAGACAAGGAGGTCCTAGGTTCAAATCTGGACTCAGATACTTTCTAGCTGTGTGAACCTGGGCAAGTCCCTTGATCCCCATTGCCTACCCTTACCACTCTTCTACCTTGGAGCCAATATACAGTATTGACTCCAAGATGGAAGGTAAGGGTTTAAAAAAACAAACAAACCCCCCCCCCCCAACAATCATTCTATAATTGGTTTTGCTTGGGATTAATTTAATTTAATTTAATTTCTTGTTTAAGATTTTATGTGGTTTTATATCATATTTACAATCTGTAATACATAATTCACAAGTGTGTATATCCACTGAAGGAAAATTAAAATTTCTCAGTTAAAAAAGAGAATGATCCTAAATTAACCAAGCTAATTAATTAATTAATTAATTTAAAAAAGAGGATCATCCAGGCAACTTGAGGCCTGCTGCTGCCTGGTCTCCATCCAGTTGCCTCTATTTATATCTCCAAATCCCACCAAGGGAATGATTGGTATTTGCAGACAATCTTGTATAGAACCTAGTTTCTGATAATGGAGTTGGCAGATCTGCCAACTTAATGGCAGATTGGTGGGGGATAGAACACTAGTAGATGCCCTGCCTAAGTTTAATCTAAGACTTATTCCTTTATGCCTAATGCCTCAAAAATAATTTTATCCGGCCTCAGACACTTCCCAGCTGTGTGACCCTGGGCAAGTCACTTGACCCCCATTGCCTACCCTTACCAATCTTCCAACTATAAGTCAATACACAGAAGTTAAGGGTTTAAAATTAAAACAAAAACAAAACAAAAAAAACAATTTTATCTAGGATGCTGTTTTGAATAAAATCATACAGAGGCTAGAAATTAAGCTATCTCTGTAACAGAAAAACTAAATTATGGAATGGGGGAAAAATAGTCTAGTAATGAACCTGAAATATAGGGTGTCAACCTTGCTCATGTACAATTTCAGATAATGTTAGTATTTCAGAAAATAAAATACACATACTTTTGGTAATATGCTGAAAAAGTAGCATTGCTGTTAGGTTCATTATCCCAATTCCATTTCAGGATAAAATTATGATCTACAATCTCAATGGTTACATTTTGGGGGGTCTTTAAATTCTTTTCACCTATGAAAATGAGAAAAAAGAAGACAATTATTTATATTGTTTGAAGATAACAATCAAATTTTAAGTCAACGTCCTTTCCCCTAAATAATGAAATGTATACACATCTACCTACACCCCATAATTTTTCAGTTCCTAAAGTATAGTCATATTTGAGAAGCAATAAACAACATTAGATTTCAGTCCAGGAAAAGAGCCTCCCAACAGAATCCTAACTAGTAAACCTTTTAAAAACAAACTTTTAAAAGTAGGTGTTTAAACATCACCTTAATTTCCAAATATCTGTTGTTTATTAATTTCAGTCATGTTTCATTCTTTGTGACCTCACTTGGGATTTTCTTGGCAAAGATACTGGAATGTTTCGCAATTTCCATCTCCAACTAGTTTTATAGATGAGGAAAATGGGATTACGTGACTTGCTCAGGATCACAATTAGTGGTTAAGTCTAGATCTGAACTCACATTTTCTTGATTTCAGGAAGCTCTACCCACTCTGTCACCTAGCTTCCCCATTTTCTGAATATACTCGTCTCCTTAGCGAGTGAGACATTATTTGTGGCACAGATCTTAAAAAGAGAAAAAAGAGGGCTTCCGGGTTAAGATGGCGGCAGAGTAAGAAGCAGCTCTAAACCTCTCCTGACCGAAACACACAAAACTCCTCAAGGGGACATAAAAACAAGTCCAGACGAACGGAGGAACCCCACAACAGGGCACAGCGTGGAAGGTACGTGGAATCGAGACATTTCCAAGCTAAAAAGGGCTCTCACTCAAGCGCGAGCTGAGCAACCGCCCCACCCCCACCCCCTCCACACTCACCTATAGCTCTGAACCCAGCTAAAAAGAAATAGAGCAAGTTTGGGGCACCCATCGAGTCATCAGCAGCTCCGGGACCTGTTCCTGAGAGCAGCAAGACTTAGAACCCCATTAAGTCAAGAACGCACGCGAAATCTGAGCGCGCGCGCTCGGGAGCGGACGCTGGGAGCGGTGCGCCGGCTGAGCAGAGGCGTGGGTGCCGGCTGAGCAGAGGCGTGGGTGCTGGCTGAGCAGAGGCAAACACAACCAGGAACTAAAGCGTAAGTGGGGAACCAGTGCAGACAGGTATACGACTGTGGAAGTAGCTCCCTGAGACTTGTAAAGAAACCTCCTGCAGAGGTTCAAGCAAGGGAATCCACCAGGGGGCTTGACCTTGGAAAAAACTAGAACTCAGACCTCAGGACTGAGCGCGAGGATAAACCTGAGAAGCTGCTGGGCTAATGATGGCTAACCAGTTACAGGAAATTCAGAAGAGAAAGAATAATAACAAAAAAAAGAAGTCTTTAACACTCGACAGCTTCTACACAGAGAAAATCCAGACAACCGAGCAAACAGAGGAGGAGAACAAACAACCATCCAGACCCTCCCCAAATAAGGAAAACTCCTCACAACCTATGGAAGAGTTCAAATCTGAGATTTTGAGGAAAATGGAAGAGATCTGGCAAGAAAATAACAGCTTAAAAGGTAGAATCTTGCAACTGGAAAGCGAGGCTCAGAAACCAAATGAACTGATAAGCAAATTGAACACAAGAAATGACCAGATTGAAAAGGAATACCAGAAGATTAT
>NC_058132.1:409139093-409139997 GCF_016433145.1 Gracilinanus agilis | reverse complement strand
ATCAAGCCATTCCCCAATTGATAAATGGGCAAGAGACATGAATAGGCAATTTTCAGGTAAAGAAATCAAAAGTATCAATAAGCACATGAGAAAGTGTTCCAAATCTCTAATAATTAGAGAAATGCAAATCAAAACAACTCTGAGGTATCACCTCACACCTAGCAGAATGGCTAAAATGAAAGAAGGGGAGACTAATGAATGTTGGAGGGGATGTGGCAAAATTGGGACATTGATGCATTGCTGGTGGAGTTGTGAACTGATCCAGCCATTCTGGCTGGCAATTTGGAATCACGCTCAAAGGGCTATAAAAGAATGCCTGCCCTTTGATCCAGCCATACCATTGTTGGGTTTGTACCCCAAAGAGATCATAGATAAACAGACTTGTACGAAAATATTCATAGCTGCGCTTTTTGTGGTGGCAACAAATTGGAAAAGGAGGGAATGCCCTTCAATTGGGGAATGGCTGAACAAACTGTGGTATATGCGGGTGATGGAATACTATTGTGCTAAAAGGAATAATAAACTGGAGAAGTTCCAGGCGGACTGGAGAGACCTCCGGGAACTGATGCAGAGCGAAAGGAGCAGAGCCAGAAGAACTCTATACACAGAGACTGATATACTGTGGTAAAATTGAATGTAATGGACCTCTGTACCAGCAGCAATGCAATGACCCAGGACAATTCTGAGGGATTTATGGTAAAGACGCTACCCACATTCAGAGGAAGGACTGCAGAAGAGGAAACATATAAGAAAAACAACTGCTTGAACGCATGGGTCAGGGTGGACATGACTGAGGGTGTAGACTCAAAACTACCACACCAATGCAACTACCAACAATTTGGAAATTGGTCTTGTTCAAGGACACATGACAAAACTAGTGGAAACGCGCATCGGCCAAGGGTGG
>NC_058132.1:409088371-409139030 GCF_016433145.1 Gracilinanus agilis | reverse complement strand
AAAAAAAAAAAAAAAAAAAAAAAAAAAAAAGAGAAAAAAGAATGGTTCAGTATAGGACATAACATCAACTGTGTCTGATTTTATGTGCAATACTGAAAATCTATAGTCTTCTGCAAAGAGGTTCATTTTATTAATTCTCCTCTGACACAAGCTTGGCCACTATAATTAGTCAGCATTCAGTTGCTGAATCTTCTTTTCATCTACTAGTTTGGGTGACTTGCCTTGAGTTGTCTGAGCTGAAATATGGATACAACTTGTTATGTTGATAAATAACAGATATTTTTGGGAAGCAGATAATTATGCCAGGGCCAGTTACCACCAAGTCACAGACACTGACTGACAGGCTTCAGTGAGAAGGGAGGGGGTTAGACACTCCTGGCTCTCAAACCCCTCCTCCCCCAAGCAGTTGATTTTCAGTTGGAAAATGGAGACTGGCTAAGGTACTTCTGGTAAGTTTCTGTTGAAGCTGAACTCCAATGACGTTCCCTTTCTTTAACTTATATTCCCCAAAGGTCTGATAGAGGAATAAGTAGAAGCTAGTTATCTAAATGTTGAGGACTGAGATGGATCTGATCTTAAAACTGGCAGCTGAGAGGATTCAAGCTAGGATGGTAACTAAGAGCAGTGAGTATCCCCAAATAATCTCCAGGCACAGATATTGTAGGTAAAGCTTATATTAAGAAGGAAAGGGAAAAGCTAGAGGGGGTAATTAGGGTTTGGATAAGGAAAAGGGTAACCCTGATCTGTTAGGTTGAAGCCGCCCTTCCCCCCACAGGAGGGGGGGTGACGGGCACTTGGCTAAACTGGCTCTCTTGCTAATAGTGAATATTTCCAATCTCTAAATCATTAAATAATTGTTGTATTGATGTTGGTAAGGTCTAACCCTATTAAGCAGGCTAACTCCTGAGTAGAAACCACGATGGCTTAGCCACAATGACCCTCTCAGGTGAAACACCAAGTCAGGAGCAGTAAGCAGAGTGATCTGCCCACATTAACCCCCAGAAGCAACTGACTAACCCTTCTCAACTGTCCCCTCCCCCAAAGTTCTCTGGGAATTCTGGGTGAGGCTGACCCTGTATTTTGCAGGGATTCCATGCTGCCATCCTTTACATAAGAAACTTTTACCACAATGAAGGTATGTATATCAGCAATCTACACAGCTGGGTGGCACAATGGATATAGTCATGCCTGGAGTTAGGAAGACCAGAGTTCAAATTTGGCCCCAGACACTTCCTAACTGTATGATCCTGGGCAAGTCATTTAATCCTGTTGGCCTCAGTTTCCTCATCTGTAAAATGAACTGGAGAAGGAAATGGTGAACCACTCCAGTATCTCTGCCAAGAAAATACCAAATGAGGTCAGGAAAAGTTGGATGCCACTGAAACAATTGAACACATATGAGCAGTCTGGTACCAGTTGTCTGGAGCAAGTATATGACCAAGTTTTAATTTTTGTATTCTGCATATATTGAATATATTTCCCCTGATGGATTATTATTTTTTTTTAATCCTGGGACTCCATTCTAGGAGCATAGGGCCACAACCAGTAGGCAATGGGTCACTCAGGGTCACACAGCTGGGAAGTGTCTGAGCCTGGATTTGAACCTAGGACCTTTTGTCTCTAGGCCTGGCTCTCAATCCACTGAGCTAGCCCAGCTGCCCCTACTTTAGGTTGCAGTTTCTTTAGCAGATGTAGTTTTTACAGGGTGGGGTTGCTAGCCCCACGCCCAACCCTCCTCCTTTTTCATCCGGGCTAGGGACCGTCCTTGGCCCAGGAGTGGTAAGGGTGGGCAGTAGGGGTCAAGTGACTTGCCCAAGGTCACACAGCTGGAAGTGTCCGAGGCCGGACTTGAACCTAGGACCTCCAGTCTCTAGGCCTGGCTCTCAATCCACTGAGCCACTCAGCTGCCCCTCTGATGGATTATAATTTCTTGTTTTTAAGTTTTGTTTAATTTTTTCTTTATTTTTTAAAAGATAGTTTATTTTCCCAATTACATGTGGTAACAATTTTTAATGTTTTCTGACACTGTAAGATCCAAACTGTCTCCCTCCCATCCTTTTCCACCCCTTCCTGTAGAAGGTAAACACTTTGATCTGGATTATACCTGTATTATCATGCAAGACATATTTCTACATTGTTCACTGTATAAGAGAATATTTGTATAAAACCAAAACACAAATAAACTAAAGTGAAAAATAGTATGCTTTGATCTGCATTCTAACTCCAAAAGTTCTTTCTTTGGAGTTTCTTTGGAGGGATAACATTCTTTGTCATAAATTCCTCAGAATTATTCCAGGAAATGTATTACTGAGAGTAGCTAAATCTTTCACAGATGATCAACATTCAATATTGCTGTTACTATGTACAATGTTCTCCTGGTTCTGCTTATTTCACTCTTATCAGTCCAAGAAGGTCTTTCCAGCTCTTTCTGAAGTCATTCTGTTCATCATTCCTTACTGCACAATACTATTCCATCGCCCTCATCTACCACAATTTGTTCAGCCATTTCTCCATTGATAGATGTCTCCTCAATTTCTAATTCTTTGCTACCACAAAAAAGAGCAGATATAAATATTTTTGTACAAGTAGGTCCTTTCTCTTTTTTATGATCTCTTTGGGGTATAGATCTAATAGTGGTATTACTGGTTCAAAGGGTACACACAGTATTATAGCCCTTTAAGCATAGTTCCAAATTGTCTTCCAGAATGGTTGTATCAGTTCATAACAATACATTAGTGCCCCAATTCTGTCACATTCCCTCCAACATATATCATACTGGCCAATCTGATAGGTGTGAGGTGATGCCTCAGGGTTGCTTTAATTTTCATTTTTCTAAGAGTGATTTAGAAAATTTTTTCTATGATTATTGATAGCTTTGATTACTTCATCCAAAAACTGCTTGTTCGTATCTTTTGACCATTTATCAATTGGGGAATGGCTTGTATTCTTATGAATTTGACTTAATTGTCTGTATGTTTGAGAAATGAGACCTTTATTAGAGAAATTTATTATAAAATTCCCCCCCCCCCCCAGTTTGTTATTTCTCTTCTTACCTTGGTTACACTGGTTTTGTCTGTACAATTTTTTAGAATGTAATCTCCTTTGACCTCAGCAAGCTAGTGTTTGATAAACCCAAAGATCCCAGCTTTTGGGATAAAAATTCACTATTTGGCAAAAACTGCTGGGAAAATTGGAAAACAGAATGGGAGATATTAGGTTTAGATCAACATCTCATACCCTATACCAAGATAAACTCAGAATGGGTGAATGACTTAAATATAAAGAAAGAAACTATAAGTAAATTAGGTGAACATAGAATAGTATACCTGTCAGATCCATAGGAAAGGAAAGATTTTAAGACCAAGCAAGCGATAGAGAATATTAAAAAATGTAAAATGAATAATTTTTATTATATTAAATTAAAAAGTTTTTGTACAAACAAAACCAATGCAACCAAAATTGAAAGGGAAACAACAAATTGGGAAAAAAATCTTTATAACAAAAACCTCTGACAAAGGTCTAATTACTCAAATTTACAAGGAGCTAAATCAATTGTACAAAAAAATCAAGCCATTACCCAATTGATAAATGGGCAAGGGACATAAATAGGCAGTTTTCAGATAAAGAAACTAAACTATCATTAAGTGCAAGAAAAAGTGTTTTAAGTCTCATATAATTAGAGAAATGCACATGAAAACAAATCTGAGGTACCACCTCACACCAAGCATATTGGCTAATATGAGAGTAAAGGAGAATAATAAATGTTGGAGGGGATGTGGCAAAATTGGGACACTAATACACTGCTGGTGGAGTTGTGAACTGATCCAACCATTCTGGAAGGCAATTTGCAACCATGCCCAAAGGGTTTTATTTTTTATTTTTGTTAAATTTTTTTTAACCATTTATTAATATTCATTTTTAACATGGTTACATGATTCATGCTCCTACTTTCCCCTTCACCCCCCCCCCCGCACTCCCCCCACCCATGGCCGATGCACATTTCCACTGGTTTTAACATGTGTCATTGATTAAGACCTATTTCCAAATTGTTGATAGTTAGTTGCATTGGTGTGGTAGTTTCGAGTCTACATCCCCAATCATGTCCGCCTCAGCCCATGTGTTCAAGCAGTTGTTTTTCTTATATGTTTCCTCTCCTGCAGTCCTTCCTCTGAATGTGGGTAGCATCTTTACCATAAATCCCTCAGAACTGTCCTGTGTCATTGCATTGCTGCTGGTACAGAAGTCCATTACATTCGATTTTACCACAGTGTATTGGTCTCTGTGTACAATGTTCTTCTGGCTCTGCTCCTTTCGCTCTGCATCAGGTCCTGGAGGTCTCTCCAGTTCACCTGGAACTCCTCTAGTTTATTATTCCTTTGAGCACAATAGTATTCCATCACCAGCATATTCCACAATTTGTTCAGCCATTCCCCAATTGAAGGACATACCTTCCTTTTCCAGTTTTTTGCCACCACAAAAAGCACAGCTATAAATATTTTCTTACAAGTCTGTTTATCTATGATCTCTTTGTAGTACAAACCCAACAATGGTATGGCTGGATCAAAGGGCAGGCAGTCTTTTATAGCCCTTTGAGCATAGTTCCAAATTGCCAGTCAGAATGGTTGGATCAGTTCACAACTCCACCAGCAATGCATTAATGTCCCAATTTTGCCACATCCCCTCCAACATTCATTACTCTCCCCTTCTTTCATTTTAGCCAATCTGCTAGGTGTGAGGTAATACCTCAGAGTTGTTTTGATTTGCATTTCTCTAATTATTAGAGATTTGGAACACTTTCTCATGTGCTTATTGATACTTTTGATTTCTTTACCTGAAAATTGTCTATTCATGTCTCTTGCCCATTTATCAATTGGGGAATGGCTTGATTTTTTATACAAATGATTTAACTCCTTGTATATTTGAGTAATTAGACCCCTGTCAGAGTTTTTTGTTATAAAGATTTTTTCCCCAATTTGTTGTTTCCCTTCTGATTTTGGCTACATTGTTTTGGTTTGTACAAAAGCTTTTTAGTTTAATATAATCAAAACCATTTAATTTACATTTTCTAATTTTCTCTAACTCTTGCTTGGTTTTAAAGTCTTTCCTTTCCCAGAGATCTGACAAGTATACTATTCTGTGTTCACTTAACTTATTTATAGTTTCCCTCTTTATATTCAAGTCATTCACCCATTCTGAATTTATCTTGGTGTAGGGTGTGAGATGTTGATCTAAACCTAATTTCTCCCATATTGTTTTCCAAATTTCCAAGCAGTTCCAAAGGGTTTTAAAAGACTGCCTGCCCTTTGATCCAGCCATACCACAGCTGTGTTTGTACCCCAAAGAGATAATAGGGAAAAATATATGTACAAAAAATATTTATAGCCATACTTTTTGTGGTAGCAAAAAATTGGAAAAGGAGGGGACGCCCTTCGATTGGGGAATGGCTGAATAAGTTGTCTGTGTTGGTGATGGAATACTCTTGTGCTGAAAGGAATAAAGAACTAGAGAAATTCCATGTGAACTGGAACAATCTCTAGGAATCGATGCAGAGCGAAAAGAGCAGAACCAGGAGAACATTGTACACAGAGACTGATATGCTGTGGCACAACTGAATGTAAGAGACTTCTCTACAAGCAGCAATGCAATGATCCAGGACAATTCTGATGAACTTATGAGAAAGAATGCTATCCACATCCAGAGAAAGAACTGTGGGAGCAGAAACGCAGAAGAAAAACATATGATTGATCATGTACTTCAATCACTCTATTACAAATATTAATAATATGGAAATAGGTCTTGATCAATGACACATTGCTCGCTGACTATGGGACGGGGTTGGGAGGAGAGGAGGGAAAGAACATTAATCATGTAACCATGGGAAAATATTCTTAATTAATTAATTGAATGAAAATTTTCAAATAAAAAAGGAAACATGCAAGTTTGAAGCTTTAAATTTCTGACATTGTTAAAACTTAAAATTGCACTAAGATTGCTCTGACATACTATATAAGACCAAAAGCTATTCTTTAATAGTGGTCAAATGATAGTTCCCTAAACAAACAAATAAATAAAATAAAATGAAATAAAACAGCAGGCTATTAACTATATGAATAAAGCTTTAACTCATCATGAATCAAAGAAATACAATTCAAAAAAATTCTAAAATTTCACCTCACACCCTGCAAGTTGGTAAAAGAGGAGAAAAGGTGAGAATAGTCAATAGTCAAGTAGGGAGTGGGTTGGTTAAAGATAATTTTATAAGAACAGACTAAATTCTATTTTGTTCCATATTTTTAAATCTTAGCATCTTCTGAAACCTTATATATGCTATAGCATATATATACATATATATTAATATTATCATATAGCCCATTTTGTTTTCTCAACTAGTAGCTTTTAAATGTAGAGGCCAAGTAAACTTAAGTCCCCTACAAAGTGTTTCCAGTTTCAGGGTATCAAATTCTCCTGAACCTGCTTACCATGACTGAAGGCCTCGGTAATTCTCTCCTTATCAATCATGAGGCACTTACAGGAAACCCACAAGTTATCTTTTTCTCATCCTCCACTTCCACAGATCCAAATAGCAGAACATTTGAGAGGCAATTCCTCAGGGTAGAGCTATGTCTAATGACATGTCACAGGCCTGAACAGACAGTACAACATTGCTGAAGCATGCCCTTATGGGAACCATTCACATCTTGTCTCTGACATCTCCACCAGACATTGGCCTAGCAATTTAAGCCATAGAGTTCTTGGAACTAACTATGACTTATCTGTCACCATGCCTTTAATAAATACTTCTTGATCTGACTTGTACTTCTACCACTTTAATTTTTATCCCTCCTATTCCTGTTTTTGAATTCTGTATAAGACTTTTTTCCATCTACTTAATGTACCATTACTAATCTAACTGAAGTCTTCATTAATAACCCCTCCATATTTCCAACAGCAGGAAAAGTTGGAAAGAGAAATTCCATTTAAAATCACCCTAGACAATATAAAATACTTAGGAATCTATCTGCCAAGACAAACACAGGAATTATACAAACACAAACCCTTTCCACACAATTAAAACTAGATCTAAACAATTGGAAAAACATTGAGTGCTCATGGGTAGGACCAGCTAACATAATTGAAATGACCATCCTACCCAAATTAATTTACTTATTTAGTGCTATACCTATTGTTATAAGAGGATTAAGCTTAGTATGGTAATAAACTGGTTGTAATAAGGGAATAGGCTAGAGGTAATAGGGAAATTAAGGCAGAGGTAAGGTTGTAATAGGGATAAGGCAGGTAAGGGACTAAAGGTAGGGTGAATAGGGGATAAGGCACTGTGGACAGGGTTTGTGGATCCCTAAGGCAGTAAAGTGGATAAGGAAGGTACAATGGTGAAGGGGGTAAATTGAGGTGGTAGGAGAAGTAAGGCAATGACTGAGTTTAGGGAATACAAACATGGAGGCATAAAGAGTTGCAAGGGAGAGGATGAGGTATTTTGAAGCAGGCAGCTGCAGCCTGGGGACACAGACTGGGACACAGGTTTGAGACAGAGACACTAAAGGGAAACAGACTGAGCCCTTCAAACAGGAAGGGCATTTCTACAGACAAAGGTTAGGGCCAGCCAAGAATGGCTTGAAATTGACTAGAGGGCTTTCTAGTGTAAAAGTGAAATTTGGGAAATGAATCAAACTATATTTCCCGTGGTCCAACGGGTTTCCGTTTCCGGGTCTTTGGGGGCATGGGGAGGTCTACGTCGACGCAGAGAGGGTTTAAATCTCCTGGGTTAGGAGGGAGTGGCCTCTTTTGCGAGTAGGCGCTTCCAGGAAACAGGAGACAGTAATGGAGGTGGCGGCAGTTTTGAATGCTTACAAGCGCGTGGTCTAATGATTTTATCTATCAACATGGCTTTAATTAAAATACTAATTTATATATTTATACCAGCCTTTATCATTTTTCATATTTATAATTTGGCGAACCAGAAGGTCGAAATTCGAACTCTAAATCTTCCAGATAGCCTAACTATAGCCATGCCTGCTTTTTGGCCGTCTGGCTCAGCTCTTTTGAGCACTTTTTTAAAAAAGGAAAGTGACTTTCCTTGTCATGCTTTCGCTAAAAGCAAGAGCAAGTTTTTGCCTCCAGTGGGACTCAGCCAGCCAGTCCAACCCAAGCCACCTTGGGAGGGAGGTCAGGCCAGCTGATTCGGGCTTTTGGCTTTAAACTGAAATCCCGGAGCCCAGCCAGACTGTCTCTGCCACTGATCTCCATTCTTGACTTGCTGATCCTGCTGATTCTGCTGATGCTGCCATCGTTCCACTCCAGAACCTGAGATTTCCGGGAAGGAACCCAGTCCTGACTTGCAGAGATCTGGACCTCCAGAGACTGCTTCAGCTCTGCCGCAAACCATTTGGGTAGTATATTCCCCTTCCTCTCTACTTTCTTATAGGAGACATTCTAGCCTTCCATGTGTTTCTCTAAAGACCTAATTTAGCCACCCACACAAGCTCTACGTGTGGGATTTTCTACAATGACCCGACACCACGTGGACCTAGCGTTTACCCTTAATGGGGCCGAATGGCCTATTCAGACTTTCTTGTGATTAAAAACTGAACTCAGGGGAGAAATATTCACCCCCATAACTGCTCAGAACTTTGAACTTTAAAGAAAGAAAAAAAAACACCCTTAAACTCAGCAGAACTCAATCAAAAGAACCTTAAATTGAAACCAGGGGTGAACTTTTAAAACCTCGGAACTGAATGAGCTTTATTTCTGTTTTAAAAAGACTGTATCTTACTGTATTTTGCTAATTACTTTTGTTAATTAATCTTGCTTATTTCGTTGAGTTTCCTGTTACACTGAATCATTTTAAGTTAATGTAGTTTGTGGCTGCTAGATTAATTCTGTTATGATTTTATTGTAACTCCCAAATAATGAAAAAAAAACTATTAGAACTGGTAAGAGGTTTTGACCAGCTTGTTGATCTGATACTACTGGATTTATAGAAGCACATGTCTTTTAAAATTTATTCTGTCTTGGTAATTGCAAAGAACCTTGAAAGTTTCCATGCTTTGAATATTACCTTGTAATTTTACAAGAGATCTTTTTAACTTTTACTTTAAATCCTTAAGAATAGTTGTCTTAAAGGATAAAGCTTTATATATTTTATTATAAGAGATTTATTGCCTTAAATGGGTAGAAGCATTTCCTACCCAGGATTTTTTTTAAATACAGAGTCAAGGAGTTCCTGTATATTCTTTGCTATGGAAGCAATAACAGCATTTGCCAAGGGTTAAAAGTTGTAACAAGTATATAATTTTAAACATCATTATTTATTGTTTTAAAATGTGGTACTCTATTTGAATGTGCATTGTGAATCTGCTATTTGTAAGATCCAATTACACTCACAGAATGAAAACCTCATTTTGGGGTAACATAACCCTTCTAGTTCTAAGCTATATACATTTTTTTGATTTTTAAAACATTTTTCTAATGAGAGCAATTGATTTTTCCTCTTTCTCATCTTGTACTGGAAGTACATATATAATCATTATTTATCCTTTTTCTGATTCTACAGCAAATACCTGAGCCTATAGGACTGTGATTTAAATGCCTCTCTGATTCCAGAAGGGAATATGAAAGCCGTTAATAGTGCTAAAGAAAGCACATGGTCAGAGACTTGACTGACTAAGATCTGCATAACTGCAGCAGTTCTATGCCAATACTTTAGAGCTTGAAAAATTGGGGTTTGAGTCCTGGAGTCCCAGTCTTTTCTAAAATTTTAGAGGACGTGGGTCCCCTCGACTTAGATTCCTAGAAAGCACCTAAGATTGGTTATTTTATTTGGCTCACTTCCCTAAAAAGCTGATGATAAGTCAGATCAGAGAGAGACATTTCCCTTAAGTCCTGGCCCTGGATGGGTAATTGCACACTGCTGAATTCACTTTAATTAGACCTTCATTCAAAGGTCTAAGTTTATTTTCCCCAGATTTTTGCACATTTCATTCACAAGTTAATTTTTTCCTTCTTTTTTCTTGAATTTTATTCTTTGTATTTTGCCATCCTTAACTGACCTGAGGTACCTTTTTTTTTTTTTTAGAAAAAAGGTGTGTTTAAGATTTACCTCACGGGGATATCTGTTTTTTAAAATTCGATAATGTAAAAATATATGTATATTTATTTAACTCTTTTAGGAGTAATTTCACAGGGAATTATATAAAATCTTAGAAGAAAATGTATGTTTTGTAATCTATAATGTAAAGTTTAAATTCTTTTGAGAATAATTTCAGGATAAGGATCTTGCCATCTCCCCAAAATCCAGACTTGTTTGGTGAGGACCATGAAGATGTCTGAAAAGCCTTCACTGTACCATGAAGACCAAACTTTGAACTTTGGGGTGCAGTTGATTGAACTATGGGGAGTTGAAATTGAGTTGTATGTATTGTTTTAATTGTACACTGTTATGCCAGTGGGGGACAGCCCCCAAATTGGTTTTTTGTCAATGCGTCTAATTTTAACCATTTGTTCATCTATTTCTTTTATCCCCCAAATTCCTGAAAAATTTAGAAGTTGCTATTTTTACAGGTCCAGCGAAGAAAAAAGGACTAACCTTTTTTTTTGCCGGACCTCACCGGGAATTGTAAAAGTGAAATTTGGGAAATGTATCAAACTATATTTCCCGTGGTCCAATGGGTTTCCGTTTCCGGGTCTTTGGGGGCATGGGGAGGTCTACGTCGACGCAGAGAGGGCTTAAATCTCCTGGGTTAGGAGGGAGTGGCCTCTTTTGCGAGTAGGCGCTTCCAGGAAACAGGAGACAGTAAGGGAGGTGGCGGCAGTTTTGAATGCTTACAAGCGCGTGGTCTAATGATTTTATCTATCAACATGGCTTTAATTAAAATACTAATTTATATATTTATACCAGCCTTTATCATTTTTCATATTTATACTAGTCAGTTTCTCAGGTTCACAAAGGAAGAATCCAGAGGAAGTATTGATATTACACTTCCTCCAAAATGGACGCCTCCAATTCCCTTCAGGACCCAGAGACAATATTATTCCTTTCTCCCCTTCCCCCTCTCTTATCAATCAACTAATGAACTAGCCAAAGGTTTGATTAAGTGACAAACAGGGTTTATTGAGTTTCAGGGTTGATTGGAAGGGATAGAGGGATACAAGGTAACTCTAACAGCCGCCTAGGGAAAGCTTCAGGTGGGGGAGGGACACAGGAATGTGAGACTGAGAAAGGACCTGTCTAACTCAGCCCCAAGAGGTTTTGTAGCCTATAGGGTTAGGAAAGTTGGATACAATGATTCAAGAGAATAATTTGTAACAAGGGTAAGCCCTATTTGACTATGGGGAAACTAAATCTACCAAGTTTGAAAGCTATCACCCAGATCTACCCTCCTTTCAAAAATTCACAGAAATTCAGGAAGGGAAAATGATGATTGGGAATGGGGGGGGGGTGGGTTAGGGAAATCCAAAGGAAATAGATAAGCTAGCAAATTTTAAGAGAAAAGCTGCAGAATATAGGTCAGGTTTTCAGTCCAAAGATAGAACCCAGTTGACCCTCCTACTCTCATTGAGTCTCCAGGGTCAACTGTTTAATCTCAGGATTCTAAACCCTTTTCAACTGTCAGAAACTCTGCAGTAAGGCTTTGCAGGGCTACTATGCACCCTTTTGCACTATTATTAATTAATGACTATCCTACCCAAATTAATCTACCAAAAAACTTTTTTACTGAATTAGAAAATATAGAAAAAACTATAACAAAGTTCATTTGGAAGAACAAAAGACCAAGAATATCAAGGGAAATAATGAAAAAAAAATATGAAGGAAGGTGGCCTAGCAATACCAGATCCTAAACTGTACTATAAAGCTGTAGTCATCAAAACAATATGATACTAGCAAAGAGACAGAAGGGTGGATCAGTGGAATAGACTTGGAGTAAGTGACCTCAGCAAGACAGTCTATAATAAACCCAAAGCTTTTGGGACAAAATCCCACTATTTGACAAAAACTGTTGGGAAAATTGGAAAACAATATGGGAGAGATTGTGTCTAGATCAACATCTCAGATCCTATACCAAGATAGACTCAGAATGGGTGTATGACTTAAATATAAAGAAGGAAACTATAAGTAAATTAGGTGAGCACAGAATAGTATACTTGTCAGATCTCTGGGAAAGGAAAGATTTTAAAACCAAGCAAGAGTTAGAAAAAAATTACAAAATGTAAAATAAATAATTTTGACTACATTAAACTAAAAAGTTTTTGTACAGACAAAACTAATGCTACCAAATTAGAAGGGAAGCAACAAATTGGGAAAAAAATCTTTATAACAAAAACTCAGATGAAAGGCTAATTACTCAAATATACAAGGAGCTAAATCAATTGTACAAAAAAAATCAAGCCATCCCCCAATCAATAAATGGGCAAGGGACTTGAACAGGCAATTTTCAAATAAAGAAATAAAAAATATCAATGAGCACATGAGAAAGTGTTCTAAATCTCTAATAATTAGAGAAATGCAAATCAAAACAAAATAAAAAAAAAACAAAAATCAAAACATTGGTTAAAATGACAGCAGGGGAGAGTAATGAATGTTGGAGGGGATGTGGTAAAATTGAGACATTAATGCATTGCTGGTGAAGTTGTGAATTGATCCAACCATTCTGGATGGCAATTTGGAACTATGCTCAAAAGTCTTTAAAAGACTATCTGCCTTGGGGCAGCTGGGTAGCTCAGTGGATTGAGACAGGCATAGAGACGGGAGGTCCTAGGTTCAAATCCGGCCTCAGACACTTCCCAGCTGTGTGACCCTGGGCAAGTCACTTGACCCCCATTGCCCACCCTTACCACTCTTCCACCTATAAGCCAATACACAGATGTTGAGGGTTTAAAAAAAAAAAAAAAGAAAGAAAAAGACTATCTGCCTTTTGATCCAGCCATAGCACCACTTGGTTTATACCCCAAAGAGATAATAAGGAAAAAGAGTTGTACAAAAATATAGCCATGCTCTTTGTGGTGGCAAAAAATTGGAAAATGAGAGAATGTCCTTTGACTGGAGAATGGCTGAACAAATCCTGGTATCTGTTGGTGATGAAATACTATTGTGCTCAAAGGATTAAAGAACTGGAGGAATTCCATGTGAACTAGAAAGACCTCCAGGAATTGATGCAGAGTGAAAAGAGCAGATCCAGGAGAACATTGTACACTGTGGTACAATCGAACATAATGGACTTCTCTACTAGCAGCAATACAAGAATCCAGAGCAAGGATGAGGGACTTATGAGAAAGAAAACTAGCCACATTCAGAGGAAGAACTGTGGGAGGAGAAATACAGAAGAAAAACAACTGCTTGAACACATGGGCTGATAAGGATATTATTGGGGATGTAGACACTTAAGGATTACTCTCGTCCAACTATCAATAATATGGAATTAGATCTTAATCAATGATAATGTAAAACCCAGTGGAATTGTGCGTGGGCTAAAGGGGGTTTAGGGGAGAGGAAAAGAACATGAAACATGTAACTATGGGAAAATATTCAAAATTAAAATTAAAAAAATTAATAACCCCTCTACCATACTGGCACACATACTGGCCTGTATTGGGCCCCAATTCCCTTTATCTTGCCTCTCTCTCACCTTGTTCCTGCCAATCACTGCAAGCTGTGCAAGGGAGAAAGCATCTGAAATACCTGCTTCTCAGGCTCTGATCTTGATGGAAGGTGCCAGTATGACAACCTATGCTATTAACTTTTTGTAATACCAGGTACCACAAATGACATTCAAACATCACTCCTGAATTTCTTTCTAGGTATTATCCACATCTGACACTTTTCAGAATATTGAAGGAATATATTTTGGTTAAATTGCAGTTGTCTGTCACAAAGATACTTTGTAAATACTTATACTTTTATGGGGTAAAAATATCTTTTTCAGCTCAAAAAATGCCCATTACAAATGTGAAATAGTATTATCATTACTCTAGACCAGGGTGTTTAAAGCCCTATATCTGAGGAGGGAGGGATTCAGTCACTAGATCAGCCCTCCCAAACACCCAGAGAAAACGCCCTCAAACAAATCTATTCCTTCCTAAACTGACACCCCGCCCCCAAGATATTCCATCTCCCAGTTCCAGGCATTTCCCTAAATTGTCCCTAAAGCATGGAATGTTCTCTTTTTCTTCATCTGTCTCCCCCTGGCTTCCTTTTTTCCTCCCGGCCCCAGCTAAACCATCTACAGTAACTTTTCCCATTCCCTCTTCATATTAGTGTCTTCCTTCTGCTGATAAATCTCCACTTTATCTTGCATATATTTTGTATGTACATAGTTGTTTGCATGTTACCTCACCTCATTACACCTTTCTCCTCCTGGGTAGGGACTTGTCCTTTGTCTCTTTTTACACCCCCAGACCTTGGGACAGAGCCCTTGGCACATAGCGTACGCTAGCTTCATCAATCCTACCTGCCTGCCTGCTATAACATTATTTATTTAAAAAACATTTTTCCATGTTTCCATGATTCACCCCCCCCCCCCCCCCCACACACCCCTACCCCCCGGGTCTATGTATCTCAGCTATTTCACTACTACAAAAACGTTAGCTAATGCTTCCTTCCTACCCATCTTTCGCCGGGGAAAAAAGCTCAACCACAGCCCAGAAGACTGAGGGAGGGGAGAAGATTTGGTCTAGTCTGTGAGGGAATGGACGCAAGAACCGCCAGACTGCCCCCAACCCACGGGGAATCCCCTCCCAGGCTCCCCCTCCCGCTCCCCTCTACCTCCCTTCCACCATCGCCTTCGGCTATACACCCTTTCGTCTAGGGACGCCCTCCCTTCTGGGAGGCTCACCAGCTGCTATGGGGAAGAGTGACAACTCCCCGGAGGCGACCACCAGCAGCAGGACCGTGGCTGGGGTGATGGAGAGCATCGTCCTGCCCCGTGACAAAGTCACCCCCGCTCTCGGAGTCACATCTTCCAGAGACCGGTCCGACGGAGAAGTGGGGAGCCTTGGGTTAATAAACAGCGGCTGGGAGTGGCTGGCTCGGTCCTCCTTCGCGCTTGTGCTAAGCTACCCCGCGGCAAGCGAAAGAGGAGGGAGGGACAGAAATCCTCTCCTCCCTTCTCCCCCTTACCAGCCAAAGGGCTTCCTCTTTCTGCCACGTGACGACTCTCACCCTCCACCTACGCTTTCCTGGAATACTGGGTCAACTAACCCGAAAGGAGCTTCTGCGCCATTGTGTGCAAGGGCATTCTCTTTACTGCCTGATCTACCCCCAAAGCTTACTGTCTCTCCACCTCTCAGTTCTTCTTCGTCTCTCTCCTCGGTTTTCCGGTCTCCCCCACCCCTCTGAGTGCGCATGCTCCCCTTCCTCTTCAAAAGCCGAATGGGCTTTTCGTTTGGGTTAGGAAGGTGACGAGTTTAGGGGAGCTGGAGGGGCGGGAGTTGTGGAGGGTTTTATCTCGAAATGCAGGGCTTAATGTTATGTAGAGGCAGGGAGGAGGAGGGATTTGAAGAGGTTTCGTAGTAGTGTAGAACGAAGAGGAAGAACTGCATACGCATTATTAAAGCCAAGATTTAGTCTGTCCTCTTAATTTGTCGTTTGATTTACCCCCCTAATGTATGTAAATATATATAAACGGTGTTATATTTTATTATTTCGGTTAACAAGTATTTTTGCCCCACTCTTCTTCTCCTAGTGCACTTTGAATTTTAAAGGCTCCTCAGCTCTAATACATTTACTATTATTTTGAGAATGTGAGTTTAATTCGCTTCTTTGGGCACTAGGTAGCGTAGAAGAGTCACATTTCCAAGTTTGAGGAGCCTTATTCCCTCTTTCCCTCCCTCCCTCCAAGAACCATTGGACCTATTGTGAGAAGTCTTTTTAGTGAAGTGGGGTATGTCAGATAACACGTCCAGACACCCAGAAGTTAAAATTAGTGGAAATATTTACTTATTAATATATTGATTAATAACTAATATTAATGTATTAATTATAATTAATTAATATGTTAACATTAATTAAGTCACTTCCTAGTGAAGGCCGCCCCGAACTGAAATTAAAATGCAGTTTTATAGGGTTCAAGATACAACGAGAATAATGTTCATTACTTAGCCTTGAAGCAAACTTTTTATCATCTGAAGTTGGTAGTGCAGGGCTGTTATCTCTTACCCTGGACTGTGAGACAGCTGTAGGGAGTTATTTTCTCATGTGAATGTTATTTTTGAGCTGTCTGGCCTTCACAGGAAGGCTCATTCTTGATTTCTACTTTTCCCCAGGGAAAAACAGGTTTTCTGGGCAGTGACTTAGTTTACCTCACTTCACTAGGTTCCAGGAAGACTGGCTCTTTGTTCACAGAGTAATGGGGATCCTTGTTGCATAATCTTCTAATTGTATCCACCTTCCCAGGCTGCAGAATTATGTCCACTTCTGCTTTATGAATCCTGAAACTTTTCTCTGATGATAATCTTTTGTCATCCCATTTTTCTCTAAGCCTTCTGACCCCAATCCTACTCATCATCTTCACTGTCATCTTCAATTCCTCCATCTCTTAGTTCTTTCCTAAGGAAAATGTAGTTGAATTTACCACAATAATAGCTAGTATTAACTAGGGGTAAAAGGCTCTTAATTTGGAAGGAATGAAAAGTTTTGAATGAAATAGGTGATTCTATATTAAAAGTATATTGGGATTGGTTGAGAGATTTAGAAACACCAATAGGTCTATGTAATGGATTGTACCCCATTCAAAGATACTTTTCCGTTGTTACTCTTGCATTTTAATAGATCTAGGCAGGTTTTATTTATGATTTATTAAATTATGGTATATACTGTTTCCAGGGGATCATGGTTTTATGGTAGTTTGATTTTCTTAAATTATCTTTCCTTGACCAGTTTTCCAAGTGACATGTTTTTGATAGGCAAAGTCACATTTTCTTCCCTTTTTTAAGTCTTTTGTTCTTCTGAGCCCCAGTCCTGCATCACCAACTGCCTTTTGGACTTTCTGAGTTTGGTATCTCAAACTCAACATGCCCAAAACAGAACTCACTCCATCCCTACCATACTCTTCTTTCCAAGTTTCTTATTACAATCAAGAATATAACAACACTTCCAGGCACCTAGCCTTCCAATGGGTTTTCACTCATTGGTAAATGGTAGTGAGCAGTGGAGCTGACCAAAGTGACAGCACAGTGAGCAGAGATATAGGCCCTAGCAGTGGCCACTGATAACTATGGCAAAGGCAGACTCATTGTAGTCCTTTGCATATTATAATATAGAATTCTTTGGCCTTCCCCACTGTAAGAGAGGAGTGTTAGCTGATAGATGGGGTGTGCTCTGGTAACCCCTTTTGACTGAGTGGTAATGGGCCAAAGCTATTCACACCACCCCTCTGTACTTGGGAGACACTTGGGGTTGTTTCACGAGAGAGGTTTCCCCCAAATGGGTAAATTAGGGATGTGGTGTTAGGGGGCTATGTTCTCTATTGGCTGAACCCCCAACTCCCCTCCCCCAATTGCTCAGAGTGGGGTTAAATCAGGTCAAGCCTCCCCACTGCCCCTTGCGGATAAGCAGTTTAAAATGGTGAGTAATCTACCTTTCCCCCCACAACCCACGAAGAGGTCATCTCCTTCCCAATTCAATACTCTGTCTTAAAATAACTCAACTGGGGTTTATTCAGGGATTAAGGGGAAAGATTTCAGGAAAGAGGGTAAGGATGAAACTATTGATAATCTATTCTCAGTCTCTCCCAGGGTTGAGCAGTAACTAGATTTCTTCTGTAACTTTCAATCTTAGTTAACTGACTCAGGACCCCAGTAAAACTCCTATCCTAAAAGGTTATAAATGGCTAAAGAGGGAAGGGCACTAATTAAACCCAACCTAGGCTTAGTTAGCGCCACCCCCTCCCCAAGGGCCAACTCCCTCCCACCAAAGACTCCTTGGCCACAGAGGAAATTGCAATATTTATCTTCCCAGATGTTCACTGAAGATGTAGAATCAATGAGGTTAGCTATAGTAACAGATGTGGCAAATTCTCAGATTTAGGTTTTTTGAGATATTCAGGGTCTCAGGGAAATGCTGCCACCCACCTCCCTGTCCTTCCCAAAAGGTCCAGAGAGCCCTTGAGTGATCGTTGGTTTTCTGTTCCCAGAATTCTCAGCCTCAGCCTAACTGCCAACTCTCCTGGGTCCTCAGAGTTCCATCAAATGCAGTCTTGCTTGGCCCCTTAGTCTGTTACAATTTCCCCCTTTTTGCTTTCCATGGATCTTCAGTTGTAAGATCCACGTGTGTCTTATCTACCCAAGTATCTAATCTCTTCCCAACTTTATTCCCCCTACCCCGTAAAATAAAAAAAAAATCCTTATATCTATCTTATCCTTATACTATTGCTAAGTAAATATCTATTTACTAAGAAGGGTTAGGAAAATGGATAGAGGAATAACAGGGAATGCATGGTTCCAAAAACATTTCCAAAAAGTAAAACAATTTTGTAACAACAATGATAAATTTTGCCAATATACACAATGTCTATCTTTTGCTATGCAACAATTTTCTATCATTACAGATTGATTCCTAAGTTACTTTTCAGGCCTATGTTAATTAACTTGCTTCTACTTTGCATTTATATCCTATTCATTAATGTCATAACAATACAGATAAATGTTCTTCTTACTCCTAACTATTATTTCAACTATGCTTTTAACTATTTATGTCCTTAATACAATACTATTTTTATTTCAAGGATATGGGTTAGTCTATTAGCACTTTATCATCTTTTTAACTATTCTTAACCTTATGTTTCTTTATTTTCTCCCTACTTCTCACTGTCTAGAATTTTGAACTTTCCGTGACTGTCTATTGTTCTCCCTATCAACTATTTCCTAAGTATCTCTACTTTTATTAGTATGTTTAGAATTTACATGGGTTTGGGACTACTTATATCCTACTCTATGGTTTCCCCACTATGGTACAGATATTTATAAGATTTTACACTATGTACATTCTTTTTGCAAGAATACAAAGCGGCTTTGCAGCTTTACATTTGGCTAAGACCTTCATGAGTTGCTATTTATATTTGTGTACATATTATGCATTTATATACATTTTTATGATACAATCTTCTGACACTTGTTTATTTACACAAAGTGTTGGCTAGTTATAAGTTTTGTGTTGTGGTTTGTGTTCTTTTTTTTGTGTTGTGGATGTACATACTTACCTTTTGCTTCATATACATTGCTTTTTCTTCTTGTGTTATTTGTAGATTCATTCATTGATGAATTTATATGATGTGTATGCAAATTTTTCCCTATCAGGTGATGTTAATATGTTTTTGTGCTATTGGTGCACCAGACTTACACATCCCATTTCCTGTCCTTCCTCTTGCAAAGTTCATGATTTTTTTTTCAGTTCTTTTAAAGTTCTTTTTCCTTGCATCAGTCTTCCTCATTGATTTGCTGGTTTCGCTGGTTTTCTCTTATCATCTTTTCTGTAAGCTGTCACTTGTTTGACTGATGTCATATATTTTGTTGGATGGGTCTCAGGTCCGGATACTGGAATGTGTGAGTTGTGTTGCTTTGTCAGTTGTGTTAATTAATTGTGTATGGATTTATGTTTTATGTACTTTTTCAGATTTCTTTTTCTTGATCATGGGTTTGTTGTTTTCATTCTAACTGATTCAGATGTTCTGTGAATTGTTTTTCTTTCTTTACATGACTAGCATGGTACCATGAATCTCTGTCTTGGACTTTTATGGTGGTCAGGGAAGTGAGACCACCTGATGTGATCTGGTCCATTTTACATCAAGTGGTGACTTTCTTTCAAAGTTCTTTAAGTACACCATGTCTCCAAGCTTTACGTTGTGGATCTCAAAATCAATGGGCTATCTCTGCTGCAAAATTCCTAGCTCATGCAATTCTGTCAGTCTCTTTTACAAAGCAGATATATAATCATATAATTTGCAATCTGCTGTTAACATGGATGGATGCATATGCTGATTTGCATGGCTTTTCTGTCCATACTGCATGACCATACAAGGATTCAAAGGGAGATATGTGGAGATCAGTGCTTGGTTTTGTTCTCAGGTTATAACATGATAGATAAAGTATCTGTTCACTTTAGGTGAGTTTCTAGACAGACCTTCCCTATCAGTGTTTTGTTCTCTCTATTGAGTCTTTCCACTTGCCCTGCCAAGGCGGGATGATAGACTGTGGAAAGATCCCTTTATTCCCAAATTTTTATAAACTTCCTGTAAAATATGATGGGTAAAATGTGATCCTTTGTCTGAGTATATC
This sequence comes from Gracilinanus agilis, assembly GCF_016433145.1. NCBI lineage: Eukaryota > Metazoa > Chordata > Mammalia > Didelphimorphia > Didelphidae > Gracilinanus > Gracilinanus agilis. The sequence continues at coordinate 409,118,747 of NC_058132.1, read as the reverse complement.
TGAGATGGTATTGAAAATCTCAGTATGATTTCTTTTAACAGGTCTTTATAGCAAAGGCTGCATCATTCTTTTTGTCAGGATACACCCCTGACCATCTAGTCAGGCAATCCACGATGACCAGACAGTATTTGAATCCTCTATTGCTTGACATATGGGTGTAATTAATCTGCAGAGTTTCAAATGGAGTCTGAATTAATGATCTCCCCCTTAAACCTTTTCTCCTATAACTTGCTTGATTAAATTTCATGCAGATGTTGCATTTTTGACAGACTCTTTTTGAAGTAGGGGTTATATTTGGGGCAACCCAGAACTTTTGGACTGAGTCGATGACTGACTGGGTGCCATCATGCTTCTTTTCATGGATTGCATTACACACTGGGAATATAAAGCTTCTTGCAGGATAGGCTTGCCTGACTCTGCAATCCAGATTCCTTCTACTAGTTTGGCCCCAAAGTCTTTCTCTCATTTATGAACTTTCCTGGGATCATAAACTTGTTTCAGAGTGTCTTCCTCCATAAGAGTAAAGGCCAAAATATGGGCAGGGCCAAATCTAGCACTGTATTTCTCAGTGATGTTGGCCCTGTGATTGCCTAATGATGTTTTATCTAGCCCTTTCATATGACTTTTGTATTTCATGACTACCACTTCTTTAGGTAAATGTATCGCCTCAAGAAGCTTCAGAATAATGTCTCCATAAACAATGACTTTTCCTCTAGATGTTACAAAACCCATATGCTTCCAGATTTCTCCTGTGGCATGAAGGACATTAAATGCATAGCCACTATCCGTGTAGATGTTGACTTTCTTGTCCTTAGCTATTTGCAGAGCTCTAACAACCTGATTATTTCTTCCCCTTGAGCACTGACGGTATTCATTAAGGAAGTGTACCACAAAGTTTCTGTCTGAGTCACTACTGCTGCTCCAACAAACTTTTTTCCTCTGTGCATGTATGCAGAACCATCAGTATAGAGTTCAAGTTTTGGTTCTTTGATCAGTGTGCCTTTTAACTCTGCCCTTGTTTTCTGTACTATCTCCAGGGTTTCTTTGCAATCATGCACAGGCTCTCCTGACATTGCTAACTGAGGAAGCAGAGTCTCTGGATTTAGTGACTGACAATGTTTTAATCTGATGTTTTCATTATTTAAGAGTATTATTTCATATTGAGCCAATCTTTGTGGAGTAAATGCATATACATTGCTGTTTTTAATCATGCTCTCTATGCTATGTGGGGAGTATACTGTCAACTTGCTTTCCAATACAAAATCCAATGCTTTTTTAATCATTAGTATTGCAGCTCCAACTGCACGAAGGTAATAAGACATCCCTTTCTCTGTTGTATCAAGCTGAGAGCTATAATATGTGTCTAGTCTTAAATTTTGTCCTAGGTATTGCCCAAGCACACCTGAAACTGTGCCTTTGTCCTCATGGACAAACAGGTAAAATTCTTTGGTATAATTGGGGATTCCCAGGGCAGGGGCTGTGAAAACTGTGCTTTTAAGTTAGAGATTGCATTTTGATGTTCCTTTGAGAGTTTCAAGGGTTCCGAGACAGAGTTCCTGGTCAGATCACTGAGACAGCTGGATATTTGGCTATACCCAGGAATCCACTGCCTACAGAAACCTGCCACTCCCCAAAATGCAAGCAGTTGTTTCTTGGTGGTTGGCACATACAGTTTTTGGATATCTTCCACCCTCTTGTGCTTTCTTCCAATATGAATCTCAGACATTCTACTCCTGTTGTAGCTTGGACTTTGATATTTTGTTCTCTTTTGCACCACTGCAATTCAAAAACATCTCTGGCATGGTATTGTTCATAGAGGCCTTTCTTTTTGACCACAAGGAGGAAGTGTCCACTTACTTCCCACAAAAGAAGGAAGTAATGCCTCAGAGGTCTCTAAAGAGTAAAGATTTTTATCCTCTTCCCATTGGGCTCCAAAGAAGGGATAGGTACTGGCTGATGGACCCCAAACCCTAATTGGGTGGTGGTACAGGGAAGTTCTCTGAAATCCTTGATGAGATTTGGTGACCAGACAGAAGTGTCATCATCTTAGCTGAAACCTTGATGTTTCTGCTTTTGCTCATGGTAACCTCTTTAGATTGAGAGACTCACTGTGAAACTGTAAAGACTTGTCATCAATTAACACACTGATCAGATTGCTTAGATTTGGGACCTAGTCTTTCCACGTGGTTAGGATGGAGGTTGGAGAGAGGAAGCAAAATGTAGGATTTCTGATCTTTATTCTCTCATAATCAGTTACTCCTCCATGGGCCTATTACATTGTTTGATTTGCTTTATTTTATTTTTACTATGCTTTAATTTTAATTTTCTTCCTCCATTATTGTCTATGTCAAACTTCTTGTATCTTTTCCTCCCAGCTCTGCTTCTTTGACTTTTTAGACTTTGACACCATGTTGCAGCTGCTATCTTCCCCTGAAACTTCTGCTAGCTCTTGGGGCCTGCTTTCACCCTGAAACATCCCTTTCTCATGTTGGCCAAGAGTTTCATCTTCAGCTTCCATTTTGGAGAGGGGCCCAGACTGGCCAATTTTCATTTCTGACCTGTTTTTCCTTCTAACTTTCTGGACTTTAATACTATGCCCCTCAAAGGTATGTTATTCACTTTCTGTTCTCAGTTTTCATCTCCCTTTTGTATGTTATCTCCCCCTGTCCTCCATTAGAATGTAATGAGAGGGGACAGCTCGGTAGCTCAGTGGATTGAGAGCCAGGCCTAGAGACGAGAGGTCCTAGGTTCAAATCTGGCCTCAGACACTTCCCAGCTGTGTGACCCTGGGCAAGTCACTTGACCCCCATTGCCTACCCTTACCACTCTTCCACCTATAAGTCAATACACAGAAGTTAAGGGTTTAAAAAATTAAAAAAAAAAAAAAGAATGTAATGAGAATTGTGCTTTCTTCCTTTTTTTTGTGCTTATATTTATATCCCTGTCTGGCACATTGTGCTTAAAAAATGCTTATTGCCTTGCCTTGTCTCAGACATCTGTAGACTATAACCTCAAAGTCATTTAAGTGGGTAAAGGTCCTCTGGATGTTATTATTCATCTGTGTGTGACTTTGTGACCCTTTTTTTTTTTTTTTGGCAAAGAAACTGGAGTGGTTTGCCATTTCCTTCTCCAATTTATTTTACAGATGAGGAAGCTATCCTAACAGGGTTAAAGATTTGGCCAGAGTCACACAGCTAGTGAGCATCTGAGATCAGATTTGAATTCAGGAAGTTTAGTCTTCTTGACTCCAGGTCCGTCCGGCACTCTGTGCATGAGGGTACCACCTAACTTCCTGAAAAGTCCTCTAGAAGATCTTAAAGTATTGGGAATTAAGGCACACTATCCTAACCCTTTCTCCCTCTAGGCAGACTAGGTTCATTTTTTCTTTAAAAGGTATTGAAACTGCCCTTGAGATTTGATTATTTCAGAAGACTAAGACTCAAGTCATTAATGCAGCAACTGGTCACTTGGGTACAAATCAAGCCAGACATGAGAGGCCCCTCTTTGAGGCTTCAGAGTAGATGAAAAGCATGAGCAAAACAAGGAATCTGCTCAACTAAGTCAATGCTGAATGATCATACCTTCATTGCTCTAATGTCTTTTTCCTGCCTCTCAATAAATAAACCTTCTTTTGTTAACTGTTAGAATTTTGAATGTCTTATTTCATTCTATTTTCAGACCTGACCTCCCAAGGGACTGGTTTGTATAAGAGCCAATTTATTATACTCATATATTATTATTACCCACTTGGCCTTCCCCATGTGAATTGTAAGGTCCACCTATTTGGAGGACTGTGGCTCTCACTGAGTAGTTTCTTTAGTGCTTCAGGTACATTCAGCACAATGCAAGAGAACCTAGGGGACAGGAATTGTAATTTGCCTTTCTTTGTATCTCCAGTTTAACAGAATTTGGCACATAGTAGGTTAATAAATATTCATGTTTTGTGTATATACATTACTATCCTTTTCTGTCAGAATCCAAATGAACTCTTTAAATAGGTACAATGGCAGAGTCTAGGGCACTAGTCCTTCCCTTTGATTTGTCAATTGCTGACTAAAGCTGAGATGGGATGGTCAACCTTCCCATCACCCTCTGTTTTCTCCAGAGACACCAGAACACTGAGCCTCATGTGTCAGTAGTAGGGAAGCCCTTTCCCCTTAGGTCCATGTAGTTAGAATCATAACTCTCAATAGGTGAACATTTTTAGACAGGTCTTCCTACACTAAGTGGCAGAGTAGATAAACTAATGGATCTGGAGCCAAGAAAACCTGAATTCATATCCAGCCTTAGTTATGGTTACTAGCTGCGTGATGCTGAGCAGATTGCAACCTCTCTCAACTTTTGTTTCCTTCTTTGTAAATTGGGGAATAATAAAATAGCACTTCTCCCCCAGGGAGTCTGTGAGGTCAAAATGAGGTATTTGCAAAGCATTTTGTAAACTATAAAGCACAATATAAATACTACATATTCTTTATTTTTTATTCACCAAAGAGAACAAGAGCTAAGGGCCTGAAAATCATGTTTCGGTGATAGGGAATTCTCATGAGTCTCAGAGATGTGAGCCACTGACTGACCAGTACTAGAAACAGGTCTCTTAGGTTCAACATCTGTATGCTGATGGAAGAGAGTTTCTCCTCTATTATAGTCAAGGTGAGATGCAAACCCTTAGCAATACACATTATATTACATGTTATATTACAATATTATAATACATATTCCATCATGTTCATATATTACAACTTGTTCAGCCATTCCCAATATTTGTCTATACAGTTTCTTTTATTTTTATAAATAGTCCTGATATCAATTATTTTGTACAGTTTTTTTTTTCCGTCAATAACCCCTTTAGAGTATAAAACTTATGGGACCGGTGAATCAGATTATGATAAAAATTGCAACTTTTTTTGCATAATTGTGTATTGCTTTCCAAAATGGTTATGATTTTCTATTAGGTTGTTTATCCATTGTGGAATTTATTGGTCTGAATCAATTCTTTTCCCCAATAGTTCTTACTGAATAGTGAATTCTTTCCCCAGATTTTCTTGGGTTCATCCAATAAGGAAATACTTCTAAGTCTTGCTTACATAATCTATTTGGTTTTTTCTTTCCTTCCCATACTTGGTATCAGCTGACAGGTCAATACACTACCAGGAAAATCTAGTTGGTCACTTGGTTGCTGTGCTATCTTCCTGGCACCAGGCCCCGTACTCTATCCACTGTGCCATCTACTGTCACTTTAAATTAAGCTCCTACCTGATTTCAAAAAGAACTGGAAAGACCTATGTGAACTGAAGCAGAGTGATATGGGAACCACACAAGAAGATTAGGGGCTTCCATTCCAGCAAGGATGTGGAATTCCTAATGCACCCTGTTTGCAAGGTCTCTGGGAAATCATAACTTAGAAATTGCCAGACACATAGCCTTCTTCCCTAGCATGAGAAAAACAAATGCTGTATGTCTGGCCAAGAAAATAATAATACAGGAATTCTGTGAGAAGACTGTACAGAACTGGGTCATACATTGATATGTTGACATGTTGAACTACCTGTAATTTATTATTCTACAGAAAACACTGCTTAGAGCCACTAAGGTAATCTATACCTTTTGTTTCCATCTTGTAAATCATTACTAGCCATTGTCCCTGCAAAAGGTTTACCTAATCCCTTAGCCTATGTCATTTTCCCTGTAAAGTATGTACCCCAAATCAATAAACTTTGTCACCATTCAGTAAGAGGATGTCTGTGTGTCTGATCTGCCAGTCTGGTGGTTTGGCCCTCCTGTAATCCCAGAATCATTTCTCTCATCCTGGTTCAAGGACCCACGAGCTGTTTGGAGAGCCAGACTTTACAGAGTGAAATAAGCAGAACCAGGAGAACATTATACACAGCAACTAAAATATTGTGGGACAATCAAATGTGATAGACTTTGCTACTAACAGCAACACAATGATCCAGGACAATTCTGAGGGACTTATGAAAAAGAATGCTATCTACCTCTAGAGAAGGAGCTGTTGGAGTAGAAATGCAGATGAAAATGTGATTTATCACTTGTTTATTTGAGTATGTGATTTGGGATTTTGGTTTTATAAAATTATTCTCTTACAAAAATGAATAATATGGAAATAAAAAAAGTTAAGTTCCTGCCAACCTAAATACCTGGCATCTCTTCCTTAACTTAATAACAGCAAGCATTTACAATGCTTGCAAATCTCTATACAGAGTGTTATTTCTTTTGATCTTCACAACAACCCTGGAAGCTAGGTGCTATTGTTATCTCCATTTTATAGATAAGTAAACCAAGGCCAACAGGGGTTAAGTAAGCAGGATTACACAACTCCTAAGTGTTTGAGGTAGGATTAAAACACAGATCTTCCTGACTCTAGGGACACCACTCTATCCACTGTACCATCCAGCTAGTTGCCTAGGCACTTGCAGGCAATCAATAAAGATAATTGCAGATTAAGGATCAAAATGGTGAATGGAAACCAATAGAAGTTGTCCAAAAATCTGTACTGGCTTCCTAGGTTTCCTGGGGGCACTTGGAGATAATCAGTTTAATTTTCTGGATCTTAGGCAGTATAGAATGAAGCTGAATGAGGCTTAGAGGGAAGCAGGAGTAGCATAAGCCTAGAACTATTAAATATTAAAGCTGGAAGGGATTTAGAAACTATCTAGCCAAGAACTTTTCATTTTATAGATGTGGAAACTGAGTTGTAGAGTGTTATTCCATTAAGAAAGTGAGGGCAGCTAAGGTAAGATGATAGCAAACAGCAGCTAAAACTAATAACTGAGGTTAAGAGTTATTCTTACGAGTTTCTCTCCTATGCTAGGGCTACCTATAGGTACAAGAAAAAATTGAGGAGAAAATAAACTTCTATGTTGGTGATGATTAGGCTGGTCAGTTCCACTGTAGTTACAGATTTGTTTTAGAAGTTCTCAATGGGGGGCAGCTGGGTAGCTCAGTGGATTGAGAGCCAGGCCTAGAGATGGGAGGTCCTAGGTTCAAATCCGGCCTCAGACACTTCCCAGCTGTGTGACCCTGGGCAAGTCACTTGACCCCCATTGCCTACCCTTACCACTCTTCCACCTATAAGTCAATACACAGAAGTTAAGGGTTTAAAATAAAAAAAAAATTAAAAAAAATTGGGGAAAAAAAAAGTTCTCAATGGATAAGTGCTGGAACTGGAATCTGGTAATTTTTGTTGCTGTTCAGTTGCTTGTGTCTGACTCTGTGACCCCTTTTGGGGTTTTCTTGGCAAAGAAACTGAAATGATTTGCCATTTCCTTCTCCTGTTCATTTTACAGATGAGGAAACTGAGGCAAACAGAGTGAAGTGATACCTGCTACAAGGAATCAGGAAGATACAACTCAAAATCTGGCCTGAGGCAATTATTAAGTAAATGACCCTGAGCAAGTCACTTACCCTATCAGTGTAAAGTTTCCTCATCTGTAAAATTAAGATAAGAATAGCAACTACTTCTAAGGTTGGAGTAAGGATGAAATTTTATATATATATTTGCTTTGTTTTTTAAAAATTTAATTTAATTAAAAAAATTTTTCCCATGGTTACATGATTCTTATTGTCTCCCTCCCCTTTTCCCCCCCTCCCAGAGTGGACAAGCAATTCCACTGGGTTATACATATATTATCACCCAAAACCTATTTCTATATTATTCATTTTTGTAATAGATTAATCTTTAGAACCCCAAATAATATAAACAGGTGATAAATCATATGTTTTCTTCTGGATTTATCACCATATAAACAGGTGATAAATCCTATTTTCTTCTGGATTTCTATTCCAACAGTTCTTTCTCTAGATGTGGATAGCATTCTTTCTCAAAATGAGATATTTTTAAAGGACTTTGCAAACCTCAAAGTGCTATATAAATGCTAGTTATTATTATTATTATTATTATTAGCTATTCAAGGAGAAAGAGATAGTGAGCCTCTTGAATTTTCTTCTTAATGGAGCAGTTTAGACATGGATTTCTGTTCTTCAAGAATGTGTTGAGTATTCCTAAAAAAGTCATGGTGGGCTGTGTGGTAGGCTGCCCAAAGTCTGAGCATAAAGAACGGCGAAGGCTTTGGTACTGAGGGAGCTGCTTATTGAAGGCATAAAAAGCTACATCTTTTAGTCATTTTCTGTTCTCTCAGTTGTCTCTTGGTTGGAGGTTACAGGAACTTGATCTAGAGAAATTTTTTCATTTATCACCAGCTAGTGCACTGTCAATCTAGGGACTCCATTAAAAAAACAACAACCAATAAAATACCTTTAAAAAAAAACACCTTATGTTTTGTCTTAGAATCAATACTTAGTATTGGATATAAGGCAGAAGAGTGGTAAGGGCTAGGCAATTAGGATTAAGTGACTTGCCCAGGATCATACAAATAGGAACTGTCTAAGGGCACATTTGAACACAGAATTTCTCATCTTCAGGTCTGGCTCTTTATCCACTGAGCCACCTAGCTGTCCCCCCGCCCACTCCCACCCCCCAATCTTGTTTTTAACCTTGAATTCATATCAGGTGGCTACCTAAAATGGTGGGAACCATGCTTCCTAACTCCATCTCATTTGAATTGTGGACAAACAAAATAGTTAGGGAGGTGCTGGGGCAGCACTAATCCCACCTCCTCATAATTGCACAATCCAGTCAAAATACCTTTGCCTTTATATAGATGATCCTTACTATACACCTGGACTGAGGGCTGGACCTCCCAATGTTTCTCTGAATAATTGTACTGGACTGGAGAAGATACCATTATAAAAGTACCTTTGAGTTGTTTGTTAACAAGAGTTAAGGATCCATTTAGTGGCTAAAGTGAAGTGTTATAGCACTAATCCCCCCCTCCACATTTATAAAATGTAATGGATGATTCATATAAAGACATGCCTTTTACAGCTGTTACATCCTTATACCAGAGGAGCTGGGAAAGTTTTCCTAAGGGGGCATGGTACCCCTGGATGTCTCCAAAGAGGGAGCATTTCCCAAGAAGCCCAAGTAACTTCTGGATGATTTTTAACTCTTCAGCTTAATCTACCTCCACCAGAATGATCTAGATTTTTGGTGTCATTTTAGACCCAAAAGGTTTTTTTTTTAATTAGCTGCTATACTACTGTTTTTTATAAAGCTGTTTTCTTAGTGAAAAATTAATGTATCCCGAGTTGATCCGTGTGTTTGTCAACACCCTCCTCAGGGGGGATTGTATAATTGTCAGAAAATTCTAGTTTTATAAAAGTTAAGAAACTTGCTACTTCCCAGAATTCAGGAAGTGAACTGCTTGGAGAAGATGCCATGGAGATGTCTGCAGAAACCTCACACTGCACTAAAAGATCCATAATAAATTTTGGGTTGTAGTGAAATTGAACTGTGGGGGGTTGTAACACATTTATTTGGTATATATACTCTTATGCCAAAGGGGATAGCCCCCTAATTGGCTTTTTGTCAATGTACCATAACTTTCTCTTTGATTCAAAATCAAATACATTGAAAAATATTATAAACTGGCATTTAACAGTAGCTTGACTTTTTTCATTCTACAATAATCATACACAACAGTTTCTCACTGGTTTTTCAAAACAAAGACAATGTAAGTAACAATTGAATTATTTACTCTTATAAAAATTACACAAATTTTATCACTGACACATTGAATTAAATAAAAGAATATAAATTAACAACACTATTCATGTTATAAGAAGAACAAAAAATAAAAATAAACCTAGTAAAAACTTTTTTGGAAAACAACTTAGTATTTTGTACAACATAATTTGGATTTTATTGCATTGAAGATCTCCCTCCTCCCTCCCCTCCCCCCACCCCGCCCCAATGGCATATTTTTAGTTAGGGTTTCAGAGACTCTTGATTGTATTCATTCCTTCAGATTTTTACTTAGTCACTTATTTGGTGAGCACCATTAAAAAGTATGCTGGTAAAGAAGAAATCTCAAAACCATCCTTTTTGTTTTCTATTAATAACCTACTAAGTGGGAAATAACCGCAATGCAGGATTTTCTCCAAAACATCATTTTAAATTACAACCAATTCAGCTACAGAAAATTCTTGAGTCAGAGTTTGATCTGATGGCCCAACTCTGTATTTCACTCTATTATCTTCCTTTGGAAGAGATGTGACAAACATTCTGATTGCTGTGACCATCTAGCTGTTTTTTTCTCCAGAAAGTAGGGATTGTTGCAATGCTTCTGTTGAATAGTTACATGAACCTGTTGTATCATGCGCAGTGTTTTCAGATCCTTTTATGATATTTAATTTATCAAAGGATTCACTCTCACTGGAAGGTAGTGGTGAGAGAAATGAAATATTGTAGGGATGCTGTTCCAAATACTGTTGAGGAAAAAGAAAAAAAAGAGAAAAATCATGCCATATCCATTCCTTTTTTAAATGAAGGTTTATTAAGATTATAATCAGAAATAGTTTATTTGGAAATATTGAGGTCTGTTAACTAATAATTAATTTGTTCAATCATTTGCTAATGTGATCTCAGATAAATCTCACACACAAAATGTCCACTCTTTTGAAAGTCTAAGATATTTTTTGGCCTGATTAGGACATCAATCATTAACACTAGAGGCTACTCACTGGACCCTGATTCAGGAGACCCAGTTCTATTAGGTCTATTACCTTGACTGGCTTCATAGCCTTGGACAAATCACCTAATGATTCTAAGCCTTAGTTTCTTTATTTGTAAAATGAATAGGTCTCTTCTACTACTCAATGCTTTGTATATAGAAACATCTAATAAAATAATCTTAAAACTTCTTAAATTTTTTCCTTTAAGTTATTTCTTTCATGTTCTAGAAGACTACTTTTCTCTCTCTTTGGTTGTCTTAACAAGCTTGGAGGAGATGGAATTTGGTATCTTCCTGGAATGGTGGTGGTGAGGTCAAGGGCAGGAGTTAGGACTCCTTCACTAAGCCTCTCTCAGGCTGCATCTGTATCTGCAGCCATTGCCTCAAAGGAGTGGGGAGAAGTAGAGAGGAAGTAGTGCTTGCCTGCTGCTGTAGCATCTGTTAATGTAGAGTAGTATCTGCTGGAAACCTGTGGCAGCAGGGTAGATAAGATTTCCTTTGTGCACCCACAACAAATACCTCATGCATCTGGGGGTGCAGGGGGGTGGGGGTGTGGGAGGCGGGGAGGAGGCTATGGTCTTCACACAGTTCAATTTTGCAATTCTACTTGGTTAACTTAGTTGCTTAGTTGTAGAAGTCTACAATTAGTACGTAAGCTTTCATCCCTCAAGCCTTATATCAGATAGTTGGCCTTAATTCCCCTATAAGGTTTATTCTTTTACTAGGTTTTCTTTAAGCAATAAGCATTTATTAGCTTTTTATTATGGGCCAGACAGTGCTAGGGTTAGGGAATACAAAGGAAAAACAAAAACAATTCCTGCTGTGTATATAAGAAATTAAGCCTCTAGATCAATTATTATTTCAATCACTAAAATTTTCCCTTAGTTTTGGTTATGTATGAGTGTGCTCTTATAACAATGATCAATATGAAAGTGTGTTTTGCATGACAATAAAAATTTCTCCTAGAAATCTTCATGTTTGAGCATATCATTTCCACCTCAAAATCTTTTTGTTGTTTTTCACTCATGTCTGACTCTTTGTGATCCCTTTTAGGATTTTCTTGGAAGAGATACCGGAGTGTTTTGCCATTTCCTTCTCCAGTTCATTTTACACGTAAGGAAACTGAGGCAAACAGGGTTAAGTGACTTTCCTGAGGTCACTGGTAATTAATTATCTGAGGTCAGATTTGAACTCATGAAGATGACTCTTCCTGATTCCAGGCCAAATACTCTATCTTAGTTATATCACTTAGCTGCCCCAAATCCTTAGCAGATCCCAAATTTCCTAATACTGTCAATAGTGCCATCACCATTCATATCCTCCAAGCAGCATTGCAGTTATCTTTTTCAGTTCTACATCTTGTCATGCTATCTCTTTCTCCACATACATTTTCCTTTTTCTTTACACTTTTACAGTATCTACCTCATCTGTGTGTTCTAATAGTCCTATGTGCCTAGGCTGCTGCACAGTTTGCCCTCTCTTCTGTCCTTTTTTCATCTCTCTCCTTTTGTAGTTCCTCTACATAGAATGGAATAATTTTCTTCAAAAAGAGAATTCCTTTATACCATTCTTAACTTGTTTGTCTCAGTTCTTCATCTGTAAAATGAGCTGGAGAAGCAAATGGCAAACCACTCCAGTATTTTTTCTTGGAAAACTGAAAATGTGTTCACGAAAAGTCAGATGTGATTGAAAAGGTTGAACACTAACAAATATTATTCTAGCTTCTGCCAGCATCTCAGACCATGCACATCTTCTTGGCCTGTTCTTCTCTCAGGTAATTACTTTTTTTGCAGAAAATGACTAATTTCTTTTTTTTTTTTTAACCCTTACCTTCCACCTTAGAATCATTATGGACAGAAGAGTATTAAGGGTTAGGAAATTGGAGTTAGGAAGTACCTGAGGCCAGATTTGAAACCAGGATCTCCTGTCTCTAAACCTGGCTCTCTATCCACTGAGCCCCCTAGTTGCCCCACTAATTTCTTTTAAGATACTCTTTTTAAAGCTCACTTTAATATGTTTGAAGCTAGATTGCACTAACCTTAAATTACTCTAAGCACGTCAGCATTTTCTGACTACTTGTCTATATGCTAAAATTTTATGAATCTGTTACGAATTTTGGGTTTTTCTACTTGAATGTGACCTATTTCCCAATTTAAATTTTAAGTATCATGAAAGGTAGAGACTCTGTCCTTGGTCTCTGCCATATTAATATTGCTTTTTATGATGGTAGAATAGATACCCTACTCTTTAGCTAACTGCTGGCAAAGCTTGGGTAATACAGTACAAAATATTTATCTACAGCCAGTTGGCCTTACAAGAGGGTGGAATAGTTTGTGGTATCATTTGAGAAGCAGCAGACAAACATTATTTCCTCATTCTACCATTAGACAGTTACTCCTTTGAGTTAAGCATTTTATTATTTAGACTTCTTTAAAAAATGTAAGTACTTCTGGGAGGTCATTAAGAATGATTAATACCTTAACATGAATTATTTTAGTAGTTTACTCTCCACTAGAGCAACTGGACAGTGAGGCAAAGAGGGAGCCATTGAAAGGGGGTGAGGAGAAAGGGAAGGTAAGATTTTTGGAAGACAAATTGCTTATTTCAAAAATTTGCCTGGTATTGATGTTGGATATAGATTTTAATGATCTGTGTATGTTGACAGGGCTCACATATTATTTTCAGTTGCCTGGAAGTTGAGACTCTTATGAAGGGAAGGCATATGCTCTCTTTTGGAACCAAAAGACAGAGACTCTTGATGTGATTCTGGGTAAATAACTTATATGGCTATATACTTATCTATGAAATAGTGAATGTAAGATAAATGCACAGACAGGGAAGAAGACTGCTTCAATATGTCATGTATGTATATATATATGTGTGTATATATATATATATATATATATATATAAAATAAAAACATACCTCTTTCAGAGGCTGAGGAAAAGAATACCCAGGAAATAATATGTACTTTGCTTTTCTGTAGAAATACCACAGTAGAGAAAAACAACCAAGCACCGTCATTAAAACCACTATCATGGATACAATGAGAACAATAATAGTAATCCAGTATGGAGGTGACCCTATAGGAAAAAAAAGACATCATTTCTCTTGAGAATTCAATTTTTGCAAATTCATAGGCATTAGTAAATATCTTCTGACACCAGTGCCAGACTCATATGTCTTAAGAAGAACTTGTAAGGAAACAGGGCATCTGGCTCAAGGGTAAAAGGTTTTAAAGGCTGATTTCCAATATATCTTCAATATCCAAAGAATAAGAATGGCTCTCTCCACTTATAATGTAACAGTGAAGCAATAAGAGTTGGAATTAACTGATTCTGATTGAAAGTGTCAACTCCAAGTTAGTACTAAAAGATTCAACTCTATTCCATAAACATTTATTAAAGGCTTACTAGGTGTCAAGAACTGTGCAGAGGGAATGTCCTTTGACTGGAGAATGGCTGAACAAATTGTGGTATCTGCTGGTGATGGAATACTACTGTGCTCAAAGGAATAATGAACTGGAGGAATTCCATGTGAACTGGAACGACCTCCAGGAATTGATGCAGAGTGAAAGGAGCAGAACCAGGAGAACATTGTACACAGAGACTGATACACTGTGGTAAAATTGAATGTAATGGACATCTGTACTAGCAGCAATGCAATGACACAGGACAATTCTGAGGGATTTATGAGAAAGAAAACTAGCCACATTCAGAGGAAGAACTGTGGGAGTAGAAACACAGAAGAAAAACAACTGCTAGATCACATGGGCTGATGGGAATATGATTGGGGATGTAGACTCTAAACAATAACTCTAGTCCAACTATCAGTAATATGGAATCAGATCTTAATCAATGATACAAGTAAAACCCAGTGGAATTGTGCATTGGCTATGGGATGGGGTGGGGGTGGGGATTGGGGGAGAGAGAAAGAACATGAAACTTGTAACTATGGGAAAATATTCAAAATTAAAATTAAAAAGAACTGTGCAAAGCACAGGAGGTATACTTAGGAAAAAGAGACAATTCCTTCCCTCAAGGAATTTTCAATCTAATGGGGGAAGACTACACATAAAAAAAAGAAGTTAAAGCCCAGAAGGAGGAAGGATGGGGCAGAGCATATCAGAAGTAGGGGCATGTTTTAGATGAAGTCGGGGAAGCAGAAGTGCAGATAGATAATGTAAAGTTGGGTGCCAGTTCTATAGAAATGCTTTGGGAAGAGTTTAGTGTGTCAATAATCTAGCCCTCTGATAAGGAGAGGATCAGCATATCACAGATGGGTAGGTCTGGAGACAATATTGCTTTGGAGTAGAAATCAAGCAGAGTGGCTGCTGCTGCTGCTGCTGCTGCTGCTGCAAAGTCTTTTAATTGGCTGTTAGATGGGTGGACCAATAACTTAGGAAAGACTGAGCTCTCAGTTTCTTCCCTGGTGGTTTTCAAATACAAATTCCTTGAGTTGCCAGATGGAGGTAGGAAGCTGGCCACCCTTCTGACCTACTCTGCTCCCTCTTTATATATTCCTGACTATTAGAATTCCCATTGGCACCTAGAGCTGGTGTAGTAGCAGTTGTCTACAGAAGAAAGCTCCGAAGGAAGAGGTAGAAAGCCAGTTCCCCAAAGGGGAAAGTGGCAGTTAGAGACTGTGATCCCTCATGATAGAGAGGAATGCTGGATATGGATTCTGGAAAGTCATTGGGACTCAGCATTGAGCTACAACTAAGTAAACCTCATGAGGACTCCACAAAGAAAGAAAAAGACTCACAGGGCCAAGATATATGAGGTATCCTCCTTGGCCACATATGTTGGTGCTATGTTCTTTGCTACTATTTCACCTTAAACTTGAACTCACTCTCCCGAGAGGGGTTGAGTACCTCATTTTTTTCTTTTTTTTTCTGGGGGTGAGGGGAAGGAGGGACGCTGTATAACTATTCTTTTTGCTATATCTTCTCAGTAAAGGTCCTTTCTAAAAGCTAATAGTTCTTATGGAAGATTGATAATGGGGAGGACATGAGATGGGAGCTCATGAACTGCAGAACTTGAAATCCAATCCTCTCAGAGTTATCCATAGATCCTTTAGGGAAGCAGAAGTTATTGCTCTTTGAGGACCCAAACTGCCTGCAAGTACAAATTCGAGGAGTGAGCTTAGAGGAGGGTGGAGAGTGCTAAAAGAGGGCATCTAAAGTTGGCTTTTCCTATGGTGGTCTGTCAGTCTGAGTGATTTCAAATCTTTCAGTCCACTCAAAAGTTCAGACCTTGGTACAAGTGGCAGTGGTTCAGTCACTCTGGAGTCTCAAACCTGTGTTTTACTCTTCAATTTCATGTGGCAAATCTATTCTAAATTATACAAGTGGTTTGTTTTTTTTTAAGCTACAGGAAGATGAGAAGTGCATAAGAATCTAAATGGAAAATAAGACCAAAGCTATAGTTCAAAATTTTCCTGGAGAAAAAATATGAACCAATTTATAATAAATAGATGAAATAATATATGTGAATAATTTTGCATTTTAAAACCTGAGTCAAAGTAGGGGTTAGGTCCCTTTGCATTTAGGAAAATACCTAAAATTATCTATATTATTATTATTCCTGTTGACTCCTTAGGAGTATAGGGCCGCAACCATCTTACACCAGCAGACTCTGTTCTGGGCAACTTCCCCCAGCTGGGCCCATGTCATTCCGATTGTTTTTGTTTCATTTTCGGCAGATCTTCGCCAGGTCTGTTTTGGTCTTCCAACTTTCCTCCTCCCTGAAGGGTTCCAGCTCAATGCTTGTCTGGCTACGTTGTCTTCCGGTTTTCGTAGCGTATGTCCTATCCATCTCCACTTTTGTTTCTTTATGTCCTGACTAATGGGATACTGGATTGTTGTTTCCCAGAGTCTGGCATTGGAGATCTTTTCAGGCCATCTGATGTTCAAGATGTGACGTAGACATCTATTAACAAAGACCTGGAGTTTATTGGTGTTGGCGCTCGTCACTCTCCAGCTTTCTGATCCATATAGGAGGACGGCCTTTACTTTGGTATTGAAGATTCGGAGCTTAGTGACGACGGACAGTGCTTTGGAGATCCAGACAGACCGCAGGGTGTTAAATGCCTGTCTGGCTTTGTTGATTCGGTTTCTGATGTCCTCATCTGCTCCGCCGTCCTTACTGACTATGCTACCCAAATAGGTGAAGTGGTCCATCTCCTTGATGTTTTCTCCCTGTAGTTGGATTGGCAGGTCCTGTCTGCTGTTGACTGTGATCACCTGGTCTTCTTCTTGTTGATCTTCAGACCTGTCTTCTCCGCTTCTTCAGAGAGACGTGCAAGTTTGGATTGCGCATCCTGCTGCTTGTGAGAAAGGAGACAGATGTCATCCGAGAAGTCAAGGTCCTCAAGCTGTTTGGTATGAGTCCATTGAATGTCCGTATTGTTGTCCTTGGTAATTCTTCTCATGATCCAATCTATGACCATCAAGAAGATAAGGGGCGAAAGCATGCAGCCTTGCTTCACTCTGGTCTTCACTGTGAAGGGAGCCTATCTATAGCTAGGGCATTATTAATCTGTTACATTCAGAGGAGATGGTACTTTACCAATCTCCTATCTTCTACATGTGAACACTACTAATGGGACCTCATTTACTTTATAGGTTGGGTATACCTTTGCATTATATTATTTACAATGTATTTACTTTAATTTTGGGGAAAACAGGAATCCAGAAAAAAACCAAACATCTTCAGAGAAGTGGGTCACGAGTCACAGCAATCTGAAAAGAAGGGAGGTGAAAGGAAGGGAGGTTTGGAAAAAACCAGAGGGGCTAGAAATGGGTTTATTCATTACTTATCATTCTATGCAATACTGGTAATTTTCTTCTTAATTATTCATTTTTATATTCATATACATCCTGCATTTCTCACCTGAGCGTCTTTGTTCTTGCTGTTTCCTACTGTTATAAAAGAATGAGAATAATCTTGATACTACCCCTATTAGGCTGGTTACTAGTAGTAGTAGTAATCTGAGATATTAATCTGAGGTAGCTTTGGTTTGGTTCGCTAATGGCTGGTGCAGGGACACCCGAGTCCTGCCACCCAGCTGGATGGTATAATAACTGCCCTTCTTTTATAACAGTGCCCAGGCAGGATCCCTAAAGGTCAATGGATGGGTAACCCTTTCAGGTCCCACCTGGGGTTGATTGATTATTGATGTTGGGCTCTATCAGCCTTGGATAACGTTCATCTGAGTGGTGATGGAATAACTACTCCAGGAAGGTACTTAATAACTTTTATCTATGTTGTTTAACAAGGGAAAGGAATGATCAGGAAAGGGTTGGGGAATAGGTGACCCTATCACTAAAGCTATGACAATAATCCCTCAGAACTGTAGGCTGTTCAGGAATGCTGGCTTGTTCTTCACTTCCTCTGGCTCAGCCTGGCCACAGCCAAACCAGAGTAAGCAAACTGTTTGGATGATGCAAATACTGATGATGGTTTCTCTCAGCTTCTTACTGCTTGTTGCTTGCCAGTTCTACAGCCTTCAGGAAATGCCACCCTTTACCACCCTTTTCTTCTTCTCCCACCCACTTCGTGGATCCCCGGCCCCCCACCCCACCCCGGGGCCCCAGGATACCTAAATATCTAGGGATTCAGAGAGAATCAGAGGATCCATGGTCTGACCCACAGGTCAATCAATGTTCAAGATCAAATGTCCAAGGCAAGAGTTTAGGCAAGGCTCAGCCAAAGCAAAACCAAGGTCCCACAAGACAAGGGGTCCAAGGGGTCCCTGTCAGGGGCTCCCAGGGTATTTATATCCTTTCTGGCCAACTGCCTTTCCTCCTGTCCTCATGGCCTCTGGGAACATTCTGATGTCCAACTGTCTTCACCTGTCAATCAAGGTGTGACTTTCAACTCCCAGAGTTTGAATATGACACTATGCCCAGAATATTTCCTACTGCTCCCATCAGTCCTTGCCCTCCTTTTCCCTCCTTAGCTTCCCTTTTACCTTTATGACAATCTTTGCCCATTGAAATTCTATCTATCTTGAAAGGCTAACTTAAATGCAACCTTTCCTCACATCATGTTCTGACAAGCTGGAAATGCTTAGCTGGTTGGTTCAAGATGAGACCATTTATTTTGAATATATCAAATTATTTATATTATATTAAGATTCAGATTCGCCCTTCAATCTCTGCCCTCATTCCTTTGTTCCTAGGAATTTCAAGGAATGCCCCATCAACCAATTTCTTCCATTATACAATAGATAGAGTGAGATTATAGGATCTGTCTTGCTTGGTAATGCTAACCAGCTTAGGTTGGGTATATCTATTAAAAGCATAAGCACTCCTTGAATCTCCCATTGAAGAGTGTTAGAGGAGGATACTTCTAGCTGTGTGAAACTTGAATTCTCCTCCTAGACACAGGGGACATGGGACGAAGGATGGGACTGTCAACCGTCATCCAGGGGATGGGGAGAGGTTGAGAGTTTTGATGGACCACTTCTGCATTGGCTATTCACCAATTAGAGATGTTCTAGATGTCTAGTGGAGGGGCAAAGGGTGAACTCTTTAGAAATATAGAGAAGTAGGAAAGAAAAGTTTTGCAAGTAATCTGGTTGGCTCATGGATGGAACACAAAGAGAAGTATTTTAAGGAAAGTCAGGAGAGAGCTCTCAAATTGTACTTAAGAACCTGTGCAGTATACTGACAACTTACTACCTTCTGCCACAGTCTCTTCCCCTAACCCACCAAGTTGTGGCCCACCAAGACCAACCACCTCCTTGACTGTAGCTACCTACTTTGGCAGCCCAGGCTCTTGAGAACTGGAAACACAAGCCAAGGAGAAGCCTAAAGCCCCAGATATCACCACTAATTATTACAGTATTTATGTCTAACTATTTAACATGCGTAAAATTGTGTTGTTGTTTTTATTCAGTTCCCTTTTTTTACATGTCAATGATGAAGTTTTTGAGTTTTGTGCTCTTACACCCATTTTCTTATAAGCTCTGTGGTTTTTATTGCATGGTGATTTTAGGAATGCGTATATTGAATTACAGAACTGACATTTTGAATTGTGCTGCATGTTCAGTTGTTCACATGGGATTTGAATATTGACATTGTGTTAATTGTGCTAAAAAATTTCTTAAGCCCCATTGACATTTGTGGCAACTAGTGATGCTGGCTGCCCAGATCAGGGGAGGCAAAGGATCTGGGAATGGATTGTAGTGGGAAGGAATTTGGGTCAGGCCACAGTGAAGGTCAGGTTAATAAGCAACTGGACATTTGAAAAATGACTGAAGGAACTAGTAGAGTGCAAAATTAGAAGTTTTGAAGGAGGTATGATAGCTATTTGATTAAATGTACTTAATATAGTTTCAGTGAGCAGATGAAGTCCAATAGGTAGAAATCACAGGCCTTTATGTAAATAAATATCAGTCTAAGAATTGAGAGAGGTTCAAAAATGAATGGACCACCTTGAAAAGAAGTGAACTTCCATTCTCTGGAGGTATTCTAGCTAACAACATGCTGGGGATATTGTAGAGCTCTATATTAGGCAGGAGGATGGACTATGTCTGAGACTGTATGATTCTGTAAACAGCTGGGTAAAACAACAGAAACTCTCAAAGATGGTAAAATTATAGTAAAATTATACTGTTTTAGGAGTTATGTTGAAAGTGGATTTTTTTGAAGAACATGATTGCCTCCATTTTGGCCCATACTCACCATTTTGCTGTGTATGACCCTTAAATGAACTGCAAGATAATATTCTGCAGTTGCTTTCTTTCACTTTCTTCTCTACTCCTCTAACCTGTACAAAAAGACTTAATTGCTAAAAAAGGAGGATTTCACCTTCTGTCATCTAGCCTAATAGTTAGCTCCCTTTGATTTATTGACAAACACATATTTTTTATCTATCTTCTATAGCTAATATAGCTTCTTTTTTTTTAACCTCTTACCTTCTGTCTTAGAATCAATACTTGGTATTGGTTCTAAGGCAGAAGAGTGGTAAGGGCTAGACAATGGGGGTCAAGTGACTTGCCCAGGGTCACACAGCTGGGAAGTGTCTGAAGTCACATTTGGCCTTTATGTAAATAGGACCTCCTGTCTCTGGGTCTAACTCTCAATCCACTGAGCCACCCAGCTGCCCCCTACATTTTCTTCAACAAGCATGCTTTATTTCTTTTATGGAACCAGCTGCAATGAGCAACCATCTTTTTTTCTTTATTTTATGTAATGTATAAATATTCCTAGCTGATTTGCAGATCACACATTCCCTATCAGAAGTATGTTACTCTGAATCTATTAAAACCAGTACTGTGATTTGTGTTGGCTTAATCAGCATTAGCTAGTTAAATTGATAAGAAAATTCATACAATACTTACCGTTATCAGTAGTTTGAGCACAGACTGGCTGACTCCATTCTCCACTTTTGTTCTTACTAGTTATAAATCCTTGAGCTTGAATACAATAAACTGTCCATGGATCCAGATCAGTAAGGGCTTCAGAGTTATATGGAGCATTTTTTTCAAACTAAAATTGAAGATGAATAGAAAGAAAATGCCACAGAAAGGAAGAACAACTTAATTTTGCAATAACCAGTTACAACACATACACAAGACTTGAGTGGGGAAGTATTAAAATAACTGTATCTCACTTAATTACTATAGATAAGCATCACACTCCCTTAATTCTCTTAATGCTCTAACTCACATGATATCCAGAAAAGTGAAATTATTTTTTTACTTTGCATAGCAAATATACATAATGTTATGCCTAACCTCATTGCTATTCTTAATTTGATTCTAGCCAACAAAATGCAACTAGCTGTCACAGTAGTGACTATTCCATCTTAGAATTAATAAATAAGGAAGATAGGAAAGTTGAATTTAGTCTGAAAAGCATCCTTGATTTAGAGAGAGTAGATTAAAAATGAGTTCAGAGATTTCTTAACTCTGGTGGCAAAAAATTGGAAAAAGGGGGAGTGTCCATCAATTGGGGAATGCTGTACAAATTTGGTATCTGCGGGTGATGGAATACTATTGTGCTGAAAGGAATGACGAACTGGAGGAATTCTATGTGAATGGGAAAGACCTCTAAGAATGGATGCAGAGTGAAATGAGCAGAACCAAGTGCACATTATACACATTGACAGAAACATTGTGGTATAATCAAATGTAACAGACTTTTCTACTAGGAGCAATGCAATGACCCAGGACAATTATGAGGGACTTAGGAGAAAGAATGTTATTCACATCCAGAGAAAGAATTGTGGGAGCAGAAACACAGAAGAAAAGCTAAATTCTTTTTAGTTATATTAAATTAAAAAGGTTTTGCACAAACAAAACCAATGTAAGCAAGATTAAAAGGGAAACAACAAACTGTGAAAAAATTTTTGTCACAAATTTCTCTGATAAGGGTCTTATTTCTCAAATATATAAAGAAATAAATCAAATTTATAAGAATACAAGTCATTCCCCAATTGACAAATGGTCAAAGGATTTGAATTAAGCAGTTTTCAAATGAAGAAATAAAAGCTATCAATAATTACATGAAAAAATATTCTAAATCCCTTTTGATTAGAAAAATATAAATTAAAACAACTCTGAGGTACCACCTCATACCTATCAGATTGGCAATATGACAGTAAAGGCAAATGATAAATGTTGGAGAGGATGTGGCAAAATTGAGACACTAATGCATTGCTGGTGGAGTTGTGAACTGATTCTGGACTGTTCTGGAGGGCAATTTAGAATTATGCCCAAAGCACTATAGAACAAGGCATTCCCTTTGATTTAGAAATACCTCTGCTAAGTCTGTATCACAGAGAGATTAAAAAAAAAAGGTAAATGACCAACTTGAACAAAAATATTTATAGCTGTTCTTTTTGTCATAGCAAAAATTTGTAATTTAAAGGAATGTCCATCAATTGGGGAATGGCTAAACAAACTGTGGTATATAATGGTGATGGAATACTATTAAGTTGTAAGGAATGATGACTTCAGAAAGAGCTGGAAAGACCTTCCTGGACTGGTACAGAGTGAAATAAGAAGAATCAGGAAAACAGTGTACACAGTAACAGCAATATTTTGAATGATCAACTGGGATAGACTTAGCTATTTATTATCTGCAATACAATGATCCAGGATAATTCTGAGGCATTTATGACAAAGAATGCTATCATCTGTTGGAGTCAGAATGCAGATAAAAGGATATGATTTTTCAATTGTTTATTTGGGTTTATATTTTGGGGATTGGTTTTAAGATTTCTTATAAAAATGAACAATATGGAAATTAAAAAAATCTTGAAAAAAAAGCATATTGAGATCATCTCCAAGTAAGGATTATTTTGCTATCCTTTTGATGATATTCTTTAATTTTATTTCTGTAGCCATTTTTTTAAAACCCATACCTTCTGTCTTAGAATCAATACTGTGTATTGATTCTGAGGCAGAAGAGCAAGCAGTAAGGTTTAGGCAATGGAGGTTAAGTGACTTGCCCAGGATCACATGGCTAGGAAGTGTCTGGTCAGATATAAACCTAGGACCTCCCTTCTCTAGGCCAGTTTCAATCCATTGAGCCATCCAGCTTCCCCATCCGCCCCCCCCCCCATAGCTATAATTTCTAGCACTTTTCTAGAACTATGCCAAATAATAGTGAGTGGAAAGAATACAACTGATGTGCTCCTGTTTATACTGGTAGAGCTTCTAGTGCTTCTCCATTAATCAAATGCTCTACAGTGCTTTTTTTTTTTTTTTACATAAATGAGTACTCTATTATATTAAGAGTTTCCTGCATCTATTGAAATAATCATGGGGTTTCTGTTATTTTTGATTATGTAATTATGCTCATTTTCTTTAATAGTAACATCCATGTATTATTATTATGAAAACAATCTGGTCATAGTGGATTATTTTCTGGATATGAGAGGCATTTTGGTTTAATTGATAGAGAAACAACTTTGAATCCAAGAAGAAATTCTATAAGTGCAAACTCTAATAAGGAAGGAAAGGAGTAATTTGTCTTAAGGGGAAAATGTGAATACACAGATTTTTTTTTTTTTAAACCCTTCCCTTCTGTCTTGGAGTCAATTCTGTGTATTGGCTGCAAG
The DNA here is from genome assembly GCF_016433145.1 of Gracilinanus agilis. Taxonomy (NCBI): domain Eukaryota; kingdom Metazoa; phylum Chordata; class Mammalia; order Didelphimorphia; family Didelphidae; genus Gracilinanus; species Gracilinanus agilis. The sequence continues at coordinate 409,095,082 of NC_058132.1, read as the reverse complement.
ACAGAAAAGTGGTAAGGGTAGGCAATGGAGATCAAGTGACTTATCCAGGGTCACACAGCGGGGAAGTGTCTGAGGCCAGATTTGAACCTAGGACCTCCTGTCTCTAGGCCTGGCTCTCAATCCACTGAGATACCCAGCTGCCCCTAATACACAGATATTTTTTTAAACATTTATTAATATTTACAGAGATATTTTTAAAAATTTAAACCCTTACCTTCTGTCTTAGAATCAAAACTAAGTGCCAGTTTCAAGGCAGAAGAATGATAAGGGCTAGGCAACTGGGGTTAAGTGGCTTGCCTAGGGTCAGAAAGCTCGTCTGAGGCCAGATTTGAACCCAGGACTTCCCATCTCTGGGCTTGGTTCTCTATCCACTGAGCCACTTAGCTCCCTACGATGCACAAGTATGTTAATTTAGATTTAACAAATATATACATATATACACACACATATATATGTATATATAAATAAAAGGACTACATATTATTTGATTTACCCTGGACAAGTAAGTCACTTCTCAGTGTTGTAGGCAAAAATGTCCTGACGTAGTAAAGGGAATTTCCTTACCTTGAAGTTTCCTATACCAAACCAAACCTAAATCTAGTCCTTATTCCTATTTCTAAGTATGTTTTTAGGGGCAGCTGGGTAGCTGAGTGGATTGAGAGTCAGGCCTAGAGACGAGAGGTCCTAGGTTCAAATCTGGCCTCAGACACTTCCCAGCTGTGTGACCCTGGGCAAGTCACTTAACCCCCATTGCCTACCCTTACCACTCTTCCACCTATGAGCCAATACACAGAAGTTAAGGGTTTTAAAAAAAAGTATGTTTTTAAAATATACATTAGTGATATTGGTTTCTTTCTCTATTTTGTCTCTACCCAGTTTGGACATCAAGACCATATATCTCTCACAAAAGTAATCTGATAAGTAGAATGCTTTTATTCCTTCCATTTTTAAGATAATTTTTTTGGGGCATAGATATAAATTACTCTTTAAATATTTGCAAGAATTAATATAGCTAGATGTAGTCATGAATGCTTCTGTAGGTTTGTTTTTCCGTAAAAAGCAAGGAAGCTGCCTCTGAAAATCGACTGATTTCAGAGCCGATGGCTTGAGCCTTGATACAGCTTCTCAGTTCATTAAGGGCATGAAAAAGCTTATGAGTAGCCTGTAGCCCTCAGACTTGGTGGATGTCTCACTGCCATTTTAGTTACCACATCCTGCTCACCAAATACATTCTTATATGAAGACAGGAGGAACTATATCTATCTTGTTATGGGCATATGGTGCTTCTGGACTGGGTCTGCTAGAGAGGTGGCCCAAGGTCCTCGGATGGTTCAAGGACCAAAGCTGAGTAAGGATGGGAAGCCCAAGGTTGAGACAGTGAACACTAGTTCCCCAACTGTTTGCAGCTCAGCCAAACACCAGTTCCCACCTACAGTGCCCAGAACTAAGTGACCCAATGAGAAGCTGTGAACACAATCACACAGCGTCTCTGGCTGCTTGTTCTGGGGTTGAGTTGATACATAGATAGATGTTAGGGTTGATTGGATAAATGTTGATGATAAATGGATAGATGTTGGTGATGAATGGATAACGCGATTGTCTGAGACTTAGCTAAAGTATTCCCTTCCCCTAGATGCCAGAATATTAAACTGATCTTTAGGATAAAATCAGCCTTCACCTAAATGAGCTTGAAGAATTTAATGATAATAACTCAGGGGAAGGAGCAAGGTTGAGGAATGAGGTGTTGGGAATCTATGCTAGACTATAGAAGATGGAGATGGGCGATCAATCGATAATCAGGTTGTGTTAGTTGGCTAGAGAGATGTCTCTCCCTCTCTGGCCCTGGTCAGGCCAGGCACCTTGGCCCTGACCAGTGGCCCGAGAGTTGATGATGTTCTTCTTGTTAATCAGGTAATTGGTATCTATCTCACAGCTCTATTCAGTAGTTGATAATGTGATAATCAATTAAGCAGGATACAAGTAACTTGAGCAGGTAGCTTGGCCTACCCACCCAGCCACACGGGGTCCCCTTCTCACAACTGAGAGACTGTTTGCCTCAGCTCAAGCCTTTTTACAGTGTTGGCAGCAACTGTCTTTTGCCCCTTGGCTCATGGCATCTGGGTAAGGTTCCGAGTTCCAAACTGTTGGTTGTCACTCAACTTGCTCTCCATTTTCTTTTCAGAAAATGATATTACAACCTGAACCAATACTGTATCCTTGCTGAATATCCTTTCCATATTACGGCAGTGTAAAGCTCTTTTCATTAACTTTTAGATGGTCTGTCTTCATATGTTTATTTTGTTCTATTTTTGAACTTGTACTATCAGATCAACTTGAATCAGGCTGACTTACAATAGAAACCTCAATAATTCTGTAAAAGAAAGGCAAGAAACCCAACTTACCTTATGATTGGTGCCATTTTTCCAATAAATCACTCTGTAAATCCATGAGTAATAATAATCCTTTAACGTCCATACATTAGGTTCATTTTCAATCTTTGGATATGAGAACTGTAAGTGTAAAGAACCAGCCAAAGATTCTACTTGTATTTCAGGGGGTCCAATGATGGCTAAGTGGAAGAACAAAGGAAAATCACACAATATTTCATTGTCCATCAAGATTTAGTCTTCATAGGTAATATATGAAGAGCAAATTAGCACAGATCCTTAGCCCAGCAACTGAAAATAAGGCAAGTGGTGGTCAAGTAAGCCTTAAGTATAAATATTAAATATGGCATACATTAATACTGTATTTCACTTTAGTCATATACATTATTGACTATGACAAAACAGAATGTTATCCTTAACTGGTACAAACTCAAAAATCATATCTGTGGGGAAGTCACCCACAGAATTGTCTATAATATATCATGTTAGAGTTAGTGGTAAGGTACAAAAAAAGTGGTAAGGTAAAAAGGTTAAAAAAAAGGTAAAAGAGGTAAAAAAGACAGTTCCTTTTTGGCTGCTGATAGCATTTTTCATCATGATTCCTTTGGGGTCATCTTGGGACTTTGTTTTGCTGATAATAGTTTAGCCCTTCATAGTTGATTTTTGTACACTATTTCTGTTACTGTACTCACTATTCTCCTGGTTCTGTTCACTTCACTTTGCATCAGTTCATATAAGTCTTTCCAGGTTTTTCTGAACTCATCCTGTTCATTGTTCCTTATGGTGCAATAGTATTCCATTATAACCATATAACAACTTATTCAGTCATTTCCCAGTTGATGGATACCATCTCAGTTTCTAATTCTTTGCCACTATAAAAAGAACTACTAAAAATATTTTTGTGCAAGTAGGTCTCTTTCCCCTATTTGGGGTACAGACTCAGTAGGTATATTGCTGGGTCAAAGAGTATGCATAGTGGTATGGCCCTGTGGGCATTGTTTCAGATTGTTCCCTAGAATGGTTGCATCAATTCACAGTTCTACCCACAGTAGTTTTCTCATATCCTCTCTAGAATTTATCATTTTCTTTTTTGGTCATATTAGCCAATCTGATAGGTGTGAGGTGGTATCTCAGAGATATTCTAATTTGCATTTAACTTGTCAATAGTGACTTGGAGCATTTCCTCATATGACTATAACTTCTTCATTTGAAAACTGCCTGTCACATATTTTGGCCATTTATCTGCTGGGGAATGCATTATATTTTTATAAGTTTGACTTAGTTCTTCTCTACATATTTGAGAAATGAGGACTTTGTCAGAGACATTTGCTAGAAACATTAGCTCCTCAATTTGTTGTTGTTAATGGCATTACCTTTATTACTATGTCAAGTATCCATTTTGACTAGCTTGGTGTATGGTGTCAGATGTTGGTCTATACCTAGTTTCTGCCATATTAATTTCTAGTTTCCCCAGTAGTTTTTGTCAAATAGTGAGTTCTTTCTTTAATAGCTTGGATCTTTGGGTTAACAGAACACTTGATTACTATGCTCATTATCTACTGTGTGTTGATTCCCTAACCTATTCTATTGATCCACTACTCTATTAATTAGCCAGTACCAAATTGTTTTAATGATTATAGCTTAATAGTATAGTTTGAAATCTGGCAAGCTAGGCTTCTTTCCTCTATTCTCCCCCCCGCCCCACTAATTCCCTTGTTCTTCCAGATGAATTTTGTTATTATTTTTTCTATTTAAGGAAAAGATTCTTGGGTAGTTTGATTGGTATGGTAGTAAATAGGTAAATTTATTTTGGAAGGATTGTCATATTTATTATATTGACTTGGCCTATCTGTGAGCAATTAATATTTTCTCAATTGTTTAGGTCTGATTTTATTTGTATGAAAAATGTTTTGCAATTTTGTTCATATAGTTTCTAGATTTGTTTTGGTAAGAGTATCCCTATGGAGTGATTTTCCTTAAATTTGGAGGTGACCATGTCACTGCCCTTACTCAGCAAACTCCAGTGGCTTTTTATTACCTCCATAAAAATGTAAATTTCTTTATTTGACATTTAAAGTTTTTTCACAACTTGACTCCAGCCAATCCTGTGATTGTCATAGGACAACCTATTTCTATTTCTTTTATAAAGATGAACCATGAAGACATCCTTGATCTCCTGGGGGGATAACCTTCTCTTGTCATATAACCTAGAAGATTACAGTCAAAAACCTCTGCTGGAATAGAATCAGCTCCAGGGAAAGGAGCCTAAAGGCATTCTAAACCTCTTCTTCAGTTAGAAGCCCAGCTAGAGTGGGATTGACTTCAACCTAAGTTATGTGGCAGGTGGCTTTGGCATTGTTTGATGACAGTCTATAGACAGAAAACACTATGGAAGTGTTCAGCCCATCTCAGTCTAGCCTATTTGCCAACATGCTTTTACTGGGGTGTGGTCACTGTGCATGCTACAACTTCTTGGAGCCACAGGTGAGAGTTGGGTGGATGAGCAGCCCTGAAAAAAAGAGCATGGAGGTCTTCATAGCTGAAATACTAGTCCTCCCTGAACTCCCTAGTACACCCCTTTATAATAGAAGATTCCTGCCACCCCTTTTCTAATTTATAAATAAGAGGGTTGGATTAGAACAGATTTTTCCAAACTGTAGAAGGGTTGTGTGAAATAATGAAACAAAATTATTAGATATTTCTGAGTATAACTTCTACATAAATATATGCACTTTCAAAATGAAAATAAAGTTCATATAAAATCCAACAAAACTGAGATGAATATGACAAATTGACTCTGACAGTGAGTGTTACACAGGAATTATTAAATACAATATGAGCAAATGATGCCAAACTTGAATGGGTATATGTTTACTTTGATGCTGACTTTTTCTAGAGATGAAGCACTTGAAGTATGAATTATTTACTAGCTAAAATTTATAATTGTTTCTAATGTTACTATGGCAACAGGTTAACATTACAGATTTAGTGACATACTGATCCAAATGTAGGCAGCATTTTCTTTTCCTTCCACATTCCCCAACCCTGCCAAGAACATCTCTTTGAAAAGCAATAAATACTGAAAAATGATGTCAATGTCATACATTATCCTAAAAGCACTATGATGTCATTCTAGAGCAAATACACTCTGGCTTTATACACATGATTTGAGAAAAATCTTGACTAGAATCTATGTTCTGATCAGTATAGCACATGCTTTTTGCCTTGACTTAAGTTTTAACTTCTGTAAGAATTAGTGAAATGTTTAAACATTCTGTTCTCTATTGGTCTTCCTTCTCAGTCTACTTTCCTGATTTGTTATCCACGTCCCACTCCCTAACTCTGAGAACACACCAAGGCTCTGTTCTATGTTCTCTCTGTCTCTGTATGTGTGTGTGTGTCTCTGTCTCTGCTCTGTCTTACTAATTATAATCAGATCGCATGAACACTGTAATAACTCCAAACTCCTAAAATAACTTGTCTATTCTTAGAGCATTTGTTTCCTCTTTTCTCTCTTCTTAGCTCTTTGCATTTTGGCTTATAATCTAATCATTCAACAGAAACTACTCTCTTAAAATTACCAGTAATCTCTTCAGTTGTTTTCAATTGGAATTGGAATTTTACGAATGTATGGAAGTTCCTGTGAGAATTTCCACTAATGTAGCTCAATGCCTTTTCTGCAATTTATGTAGTTCAGACCAGGGTTTGGCAAACTACCTCCCTTGGGCCAAATCTGGACCCTGCCCAAGCTAAGGAATGGTTTAAAAAATTTTATTTACAATGTGAAAACCATTCTTAGCGGTACAAAAACAGAAGGGCGTGTTGAAACAGGTGGAACAGGAGGGCTATTTTGGGTTTGACTAAAACCACAGCCTCAGCTGGTTTGCCTATTGGTCTTGACAGCTGCTTGTAGGCAATGAAAGGCTAAATGATTTGTCCAGGATTATAGAACTAGTATGTATTAGAGTTGTGACTTAAACTCAGTTCTCTATCCACAATGACACTTTTAACAATGATCTCTTAATTGCCAAATCTGATTGTATTTTCTCATTCCTTGTACTTCCTGAGTCTTTAGATTCAGACACTTACTAGCTGTGTGACCATGATCAAATTCATGGTCAAATGCCTGTTTCCTCATCTGTAAAATGATTTGGGGAAGGAAATGGCAAACCATTCCAGTATCTTTGCCAAGAAAACCAACCAACCTTCCTTCGTTCCTCTCTTCCTTCCTCTCTTCCTTCCTTCCTTCCTTCCTTCCTTCCTTCCTTCCTTCCTTCCTTCCTTCCTTCCTTCCTTCCTTCTTTCCTTCATCTCTCTCTCTCTC
>NC_058132.1:408979418-409088008 GCF_016433145.1 Gracilinanus agilis | reverse complement strand
CTCTCTCTCTCTCTCTCTCTCTCTCTCTCTCTCTCTCTCTCTCTCTCTCTCTCTCTCTCTCTTACCTTCTGTCTTGGAATCAGTAATGTATATTGGTTCTAAGGTAGAAGAGTGGAAATGGCTAGGCAATGGGGATCTCTAAGCCTGGCTCTGAATCTATTGCACCACCTAGCTGTGGTGCAATAATGCTTTGTTTCTTAACTTTTTATGTATAATTCCTAATTGTTGTCCAGAACGGTAATACCTATTGACAGATATACCAAGAGTGCATCAATGAATTTGTCAGCATTTTCCTTTTTTGTCATCTTTGTTCCTCTCATGGGTATAAAGTGGAATCTCAAAATTGTTTTAATTTGTATTTTTCCAATTAGTAGTGATTTGTAGTAGTGGGAATTTTTTTCATATGGTTTATATAACCTTGGTTTCTTCCTTTGAATACTGCTTATTTGTGTCTTTATACCATTTATTTGTTGGAAAAATAAATTTGAATCAGTTTTTCATATATCATGGAAATGAGACCTTAATCAGGAAAACTGGCTGCAAAGATTTTTTCGGTTGTTTTTCTTTTAATATTTTTCTTTATTAGATCTGTTTGTACAAAAGTGTTTATATTTCATATAATCAAAATTATCCATATTATCTGCTATGCTCCTCTCAAACCTTTGAGTGTGAACTTTTCTTTTATGCATAGATGTAACAAGTAATTCTGTCCATGTTTTTCTAATTTGTTCATGATGTGACTTTTTTATACTAGATCATGAACTCATTTGGAACTTGTATTAATGTAAAGTGAGGGGTATTGATCTAAATCTAATTTAATCCTAAAGTCTATGCCTGATCATGTCACCTTCCTATTCAATAAATTCAAAGGACTCCCTGTTCCTTTTAGGAGCAAATGTAAATTTTTCTGTTTGGCATTTTAAGCCTTTCTTATGGCCTTTAACCTTTACGTTTTCAACTTTATTATAGATTACTCTCCCTACCACACTCTATGGTCTAGTCAAAATGGACCTCTTGCTGTGACTCACACATGACACTCCATCTTCTATCTCTATGACTTTTAACTAGATATCCTCCATGACACAAAGGCACTCCTGTTTCACTTTTGGCCTTGTTTTTCTCTTGTTTCCTTCAAGATGGCTCAAGTCCCACTTTCTATATAAAATCTTTCTGATCTTCCTAGCTCCTAGAGTTCTCTTCCCTGAAGCTTCTCTGTATTTGTGTGTGTGTGTGTGTGTGTGTGTGTGTGTGTGTGTGTTCACACTGTTTAACATGATAGAATGAAAACTCCTTGTTTTAATTTTGCCCTTATATCCCTAGTGCCTAGCACAGAGCCTGGCACATAGTAAATAAATGCTGACTGATTGCATCATCTGCTACTATCATAGACAGCATAGGTTTGAAACATAAATGAAAGTGATCTTGCCCTGTTTGCTGCATTTGAATGTAAAGTGCTTAAACTAAACGTTAAATTATCTTTGTATGGAATTTAAAAGTATTCTATATGTCCTATTTCTCTGTGTAATTAATTTTGTAAGTATAATATAGTTTTCAAAAATATAGCTTAATAAAATGGAAATAATTCAAGAATGGTTATAAATAATTTCTTGAAATTATCAGCAATTAAAACTGGATTTAATTTAAATTCTTTGTCTGTTTTTATAAACAAGAAATAAGATCCCATTGTGATAGACAAATACCTACTGAGGAGAAAATCCACTGAAGTAGTAGAAGAATTAGTAGAAATATAGAAATACAATTGTGAAAAGCTCAGATAAAAATATAATCTGTTATATTTTTATATATGTAACTGGTAGAGAAAAATGTGCTGTTTGTTGTACGCAAAGATGTTAGCTTTAGAAAACTGAAACCTAATAAAGTAAATCCATACCTTGAAAATGTATATGCAGAATACACTAGTAAGACAAGATAACTTTAAAAGAAAAATTAAATCTTTTTAACAAGAGAAAGCATATTTTAAAAAAAAGTTTGTACCATCAAAAGAATTCCATCATTGTATAAGGTTGCTAATAGAATTGCTCATTATAAAAAGCCTCATTCAATGGAAAAATGGTAGTTCTATCCTGCTGATAGGTTAAAACAATGGATTATGAATCAAAGACTTTTTTATATTGAAGTTCAAATCATTTCTCTGTATTTCATTTAATTTCTCATTCTCTTGGTCTCTATTGACTCCTTTTCTTTCTTCAGAATAAATCTCTAACTATTATTTTCAAAGTTCTTTATTAATGACTCCTATTCTACCTGTCTGCTACCATCTCCTGTGTTGCAATCTTAATTTTGGACAAGCTATCCACCTTGGGGTCCCATCTATCCAAGTCATTGCTCAAGGTTTCTATATCCTTAGAACAACAGCCTTGTTTCTTTTGCCTACCATAAAATATTTCTTCCTAAAATCACAACTCAAACCCCAGTTATTCCAAGGAGCCTTATTAATCTTTCTATTCTCCAACTTGTTAGCCCAATGTATGACTTATTTTGATCATAATTATGATGAGTGTAATATCCCTTGTAGTATACTCTCCAATTTCTACTTACAGATTTGGTCCCCAGAGTAATGATAACTTGGATTCTAAATAGAACCCTGTGGCACTCCACTTTTAATTATTATAATTATTATAATTCTTAAGCCCCTATTTCTGTGATTAATATTAATCATCTAGTAGGCTTTATCATTTAATATCCTGTGATTTTATTTTAGGTTTTCAATGATTATATTAATTGAAGTGGGAGAGGAACTCATCCCTTCTACATATAACTTTCTCTTTGATTATGTGTTTTTCCTCTCTTGTCTTGGAAAAAAAAAAGTTCCTCAAAGGTGGTGTCTTATTCAAGAAAATTTCAAATATGTAGTGTCATAGTAGGTACTTTTTCCCTAGGGGATGGATACTCAGGAAGTATATTCTGATGGATTAATGTTGAGTAAAATTATAGTGAGATAGTTTTAGCACACTGATTTATTTTCAACTTAAAAGAAGAAAAATATTACTTACTGTCTTCCAAAGGACAAAAGGTGATGTTTACCCATTCTGAATAGTCATCTACAGATTCGGTCCTGACACGCATCTTGGACTCACCATACTTGGAAATATTTGAGAAATTACATTCAGTGATGATAATATTTGTGCACATATCTTCGAATGACCTATAACTTCAAAACCACAAATAAAAAAAGTTAGTTCTAGTTGCCAAGAATAATTTTAAAAGTAAATATAAAATAGTTAAGAGTTCTAGTTACCTAGAAGCCAACATATTGTTAGAGTATCCACTAGATTAAGACAGAGGGAGATAGAGAAAATGAAAGAACCAGTTACCCTTACTCTTCATTATTGTTTTTTGTTTATTTACAAAGAGTAGGTCTCCTCCTATTATATCCATGTAAGAAGCGGTCCCATGGCTGATCACCATGGGAAATATGATCTGCACCATTTTTGACTGTTCATTAAACAATCTGGTAACCGTACATCACTCTATTCCCACTCTTGGGGTTCACTATATGGTGCCAAATTTAGTGCAGATGCCCAATAGACTTAGTTCACTGTAAGTCCTGTGCTCAAGAGATCTTAGACTCAGCATATCTTTATCAGCAGGGATTATAAAGGGTGCCACCATGCTCAGCTATTATTATTCTTGGTAAACAATATCAATAGCAAAGCAATAATATCAAGGATCAATGATTTCTTTGGAGGAGAACTCTTAGCACAAAAACTTTTAAATGACACATATCATGATTTGTCTGTGTATATATTCATATAATGAACAATATATTAACAGTGATTTCTAAGCCAGGCCCTAACAATAAAAGCAGAAATTGTAATTTTAAGTACTGAAAGTAATATATATTATCAATATTCCTCAGGCTTTCTAAGAAATCCATGATTTCCAGAAGCTTGGCTAGTCATTCAAAGTGACTTGAAGATAAAAAGTCTAGCTGCCAGGTCAGTGACATAATTAAAAAAAAGGTTTTTATTCATACATATTTACTGTTTCTTATATCATCATAGAATCCCATTTATTGCTTTCCTTCCCTCTCCCTGAGAGCCATCCCATGTAAAAAGCAAAATAAAAATAAAAGGTTTTTTAGAGAGAGAAAAGTCAGTACAACTGTCTGATACCTTGAAAAAGTTCCAAAACATAGGCAATATGTAAAAATATTTTGGCATATATGGAACTTTTTTCTTATTGATAGCTTCTTTTGTGTATAAAGCCAATAATGTTATATTAGCATGGCTTTGTCATAAACAGCAGATTCTTCAGCTTCTTATTACTCCTTTCTTCTTTTTTTATTTATTTAGTTTTAAACTTTTTTTCATTTAAAATTTTGAGTTCCAGATTATCTCCCTCCTTTTCATACTCACTGAGAAGACAAATAAGATATCAATGTAAAATCATGCAAAACATTTCCCTACTTGCCAAGTCACAAGAAACCCCCAATATATATATATATATATAAATAAACCCTTACCTTCTGTCTTGGAGTCAATACTGTGTATTGGCTCCAAGGCAGAAGAGTGGTAAGGGCTAGGCAATAGGGGTTAAGTGACTTGCCCAGGGTCACGCAGCTGGGAAGTATCTGAGGCTAGATTTGAACCTAGGACCTCCCGTCCAAAGGTCTGGCTCTCAATCCACTGGCTACTCAATCCACAGCTGCCCCACTCCCAAAATATTTAGAAAATTATATTTTAATATGCACTTAGAGTTCATCAGCTCTCATTCTAGAGTTGTATAGTGTTTTTCATCATAATTATTGTGGATCATTGTATTAATCAGAGCAGCCAAGTCTTTCACAGTTGATCATTACAACATTGCTGTTATTGCTCACAATGATCTCTCAGTTCTTTCTTTACTTTGGATCAGCTGATATAAGCCTTGCCATTTTTCTTTTTGAAACTACACTGCCCCCTGTCATTTCTTATAGCACAATAGTACTCCATCCCAATCATAAGCCCCAGTTTGGTTAACTTCCCCAGATGATGAATATCACCTCATTAGTCTTTGCCACTACAAAAAAAAAGCTACTCTAAATAATTTTGTACATACAGATCCTTTTTCTTTTCCTTTGATTGCTTTGGGGTACAGATCTAGTAGTGGTATTACTAGGTCTAGAGTATGAACAGTTTTATAGCCCTTTGGGCATAGTTCCAGATTTTTTTCCTGAATGATTAGAACAGTTCAGGAATCTACCAATGATTCATTGAATGTATATATTTTCCTTCATCCCCTTTATCACTTGTCATTTCTGATAGGTGTGATGTGGTACCTCAAGAGTTGTTTTAATTTGTCTTTCTTTAATCAATAGTTATTTAGATTCTAAGACGGACGGTAAGGGTTTAAAAAAAAATGATGGTCATTGCCACAGGAGCTACTGACCATTAGCCTCCTTTCTCCCTGGAGTTGGTGCCACCACCACCACCAGGGAAGGAGTAAGGAGAGTGATCTCAGAACATATTTTTTTCCCATAGAAATAATATTATGGATGTTAGTTAGGTTTAGCTATTTAATTCTTTTAGCATGCGTGATTCTATCAGTAGTTCTACTGGCTATCTACTATCAGTAGTTCTACTGTTCTACTGGCAAAACCTTTAAAACCTGTAGTTGCCTCCATGCCATCACGGGGCATTAGAAAAAGAACTCATTGGATCCTCAGTCACATTGCTTGATAAACAGGCTTTTTTCAGGTAGCTTAGAAAATTAACTATAACTTATAGTTATATTAAGGGCAAAATGTTTTAAAAATGAATTTTTGGAATGCTATGAATTTTTAAACTCTAATTAATTAAAAAATTATTAAATGTCTTCTATGTATAAGGGATTCTGCTAAGTTCTGGAAATAAAAACAAAAAATTGAAATAGTTTTTGCCTTCAAGGAACTTACAGTATATTATAAAGCAGCATGACAGATAAACAGCAAACTATAATTTTGGTTAAAAAGTGGTAGATTACAATACTCATTCAACAAAGAAAAGTATATCTTTTGTCTTAGATTTAATAATAACTGAAATATTTGGCTTTCTGGCATAAAAATCTTTCATTATGTGATAAATTAGGAATAAACAAAAGGCAGATAATAAGTTAGGAAATTTAGTGTTTAAGGCCAACCTTTCTTTAGACTTGTCTTCCTTTTTACTGAATTTTTATTGTTTGGTGAGACAATACTGCTTATAATCTTCCACTACATTCATAATTTCAAAAATTTTTGTTTATACTCCAAAACTCTGTTACTTTTTGTTGTCACATCTTTCTTTTAGCAAGGAGATCAAGCATTTATTGGGTGAGGTGGTTTTAGGGTGCATGCTCATTACAAGGGTTTCTTCCCCTGATAATTGTGATAACTGCTTGACACCAGTTAAATTTACATTAGAAATGGTGACATATTGAGCCAATTTCTTTACCATTAGCAATTTCCTCAGTTTTCAGAGTCAACAGCTTATTGAATGAGTCAGGTTGTTTTTTGCTGTAATTGCACACAATATCTACTTCATATCCTTAGACTTTCTCGTAATTTTGTATTGCTTTGAACTTTTTATCTAACCAGTTGATCATGTGGCTAGAAACAGTTGATTTTTAAAAATGGAACTCATATAAGTAAATAGTCACTTCCTATTGCTGTTCTTGTACAGTAAATAAACAGTTTCTTAATTTCATATTTTATGATGTTACTTGGTGCTCTTTATGCAATCTGGCTTCCTCATCATCATTCACAGTCATCAGTGATATCTTAATTATCAAATCTCATGATTAAAAAAAACACTTATTCTTTCTCATGGCACCATTGACAATTTTTCTCCTCCTGCATACATTCTTCCTCTAATTTTTGAATCTGTTTCCTCTTGGTACTCCTACCAGTCTGGCAGCCCGTTTTCAATCTCTCTTTTTTAAACTCTCACCTATTGCTTTAGTATCAATTCTAAGATAGGAGAAAGAAGGAATAGGTATTCAGAGTAAAATGAATTACCCAGGGTCACACAGCTAGAAAGTGTTTGCGGTCAGATTTAAACTCAAGTCCTCCTGACTCCAGGTCTGGCATTCTATTCACTGTGCTATCTAGCAGCCCCTTCTCAATCTCTCTTTTTTTTAAAATTTTAAACATTTATTAATATTTATATTTTAGAAAAGTTAACATGGTTACATGATTTATGTTCTTACTTTTCCCCTTCACCCCCCCCCCCCCGACCTCCCCTCTCCCCTGGTCGAAATGCATTTCCACTGGTTTTAACAGGTGTCATTAATCAAGACCTATTTCCAAATTGTTGATAGTTGCATTGGTGTGGTACTTTCGATCCCCAATCATGTCCTCATCAACCCATGTATTCAAGCAGTTGATTTTCTTCTATGTTTCCTCTCCTGCAGTTCTTCCTCTGAATGTGGGTAGCGTTCTTTTCCATAAATCCCTCAGAACTGTCCTGTGTCATTGCATTGCTGCTGGTACAGAAGTCCTTTACATTCGATTTTACCATAGTATATTAGTCTCTGTGTACAATGTTCTTCTGGCTCTGCTCCTTTCACTCTGCAACAGTTCCTGGAGGTCTTTCCAGTTCACATGGAATTCCTCCAGTTTATTATTCCTTTTAGCACAGTAGTATTCCATCACCCGCATATACCACAATTTATTCAGCCATTCCCCAATTGAAGGGCATGCCCTCATTTTCCAGTTTTTTGCCACCACAAAAAGCACAGCTATAAATATTTTTGTGCAAGTCTGTTTATCTATGATCTCTTTGGGGTATAATCCCAACAATGGTATGGCTGGATCAAAGGGCAGGCATTCTTTTATAGCCCTTTGAGCATAGTTCCAAATTGCCAGTCAGAATGGTTGGATCAGTTCACAGCTCCACCAGCAATGCATTAATGTCCCAATTTTGCCACATCCCCTCCAGCATTCCTTACTCTCCCCTTCTTTCATTTTAGCCATTCTGCTAGGTGTGAGGTGATACCTCAGAGTTGTTTTGATTTGCATTTCTCTAATTATTAGAGATTTAGAACACTTTCTCATGTACTTATTGATACTTTTGATTTCTTTACCTGAAAATTGCCTATTCATGTCTCTTGTCCATTTATCAATTGGGGAATGGCTTGATTTTTTATACAATTGATTTAACTCCTTGTATATTTGAGTAATTAGACCCCTGTCAGAGTTTTTTGTTATAAAGATTTTTCCCCAATTTGTTGTTTCCCTTCTGATCTTGGCTACATTGTTTTGGTTTGTACAAAAGCTTTTTAGTTTTATATAATCAAAATAATTTATTTTACATTTTGTAATTTTCTCTAACTCTTGCTTGGTTTTAAAATCTTTCCTTTCCCAGAGATCTGATGAGTATACTATTCTGTGTTCACTTAACTTATTTGTCGTTTCCCTCTTTATATTCAAGTCATTCACCCATTCTGAATTTACCTTGGTGTAGGGTGTGAGATATTGATCTAAACCTAATCTCTCCCATATTGTTTTCCAAATTTCCCAACAGTTTTTGTCAAATAGTGGATTTTTGTCCCAAAAGTTGGGCTCTCTGGGTTTATCATATACTGTCTTGCTGACGTCACTTACCCCAAGTCTATTCCACTGATCCTCCCTTCTGTCTCTTAGCCAGTACCATATTGTTTTAATGACTGCTGCTTTATAGTATAGTTTAATATCTGGTACTGCTAGGCCCCCTTCCTTCATATTTTTTTTCATTATTTCCCTTGATATTCTTGATCTTTTGTTATTCCAAATGAAATTTGTTATAGTTTTTCCTAATTCAGTAAAGAAGTTTTTTGGTAATTTGATAGGTATGGCGCTAAATAGGAAAATTAATTTGGGTAGAATGGTCATTTTTATTATGTTAGCTCATCCTACCCATGAGCAATCAATGTTTTTCCAATTGTTTAGATCTAGTTTTATTTGTTTGGAAAGTGTTTTGTAGTTGTTTTCGTATAATTGCTGTGTTTGTTTTGGTAGATAGATTCCTAAGTATTTTATATTGTCTAGGGTGATTTTAAATGGTGTTTCTCTTTCTACCTCTTGCTGCTGTGATGTGTTGGAAATATATAGAAATGCTGATGATTTATGTGCATTTATTTTGTATCCTGCAACTTTGCTAAAGTTGCCGATTATTTCTACAAGCTTCTTAGTTGATTCTCTAGGATTTTTTAAGTAGACCATGATATCATCTGCAAAGAGTGATAGCTTAGTCTCCTCATTGCGTATTTTAATACTCTCAATTTCTTTTTCTTCTCTAATTGCTACTGCTAGTGTTTCTAGTACAATGTTAAATAATAGAGGAGATAATGGGCATCCTTGTTTCACTCCTGATCTTATTGGAAAGGCTTCTAATTTATCCCCATTGCATATGATGCTTATTGATGGTTTTAGTTATATACTGTTTATTGTTTTTAGGAAAGGACCTTCTATTCCTATACTTTTCAGTGTTTTCAATAGGAATGGATGCTGTATTTTGTCAAAGGCTTTTTCAGTATCTATTGAGATAATCATGTGATTTTTGTTTGTTAGACTGTTGATATGGTCAATTATGTGGATGGTTTTCCTAATGTTGAACCATCCTTGCATTCCTGGTATAAATCCCACCTGATCATGGTGGATGATCCTCTTGATCACTTGCCTGAGTCTCTTTGCTAGTATTCTATTTAGGATTTTTGCATCTATGTTCTTTAGGGAGATTGGTCTGTAGTTTTCTTTCTCTGTTTTTGATCTACCTGGCTTTGGAATCAGTACCACATTTGTGTCATAAAAGGAATTCGGTAGGACTACTTCTTTGCTTATCATATCAAATAATTTGTGTAGTATTGGGATTAGTTGCTCTTTGAATGTCTGATAGAATTCACTTGTGAATCCATCAGGCCCTAGAGATTTTTTCTTAGGGAGTTCTTTGATGGCTTGTTCAATTTCTTTTTCTGATATGGGATTTTTTAGGTATTCTATTTCTTCTGCTGTTAATCTAGGCAATTTATATTTTTGTAAATATTCATCCATATCTCTTAGATTGCTATACTTATTGCCATATAATTGGGTGAAATAGTTTTTAATGATTGCCTTAATTTCCCCTTCACTAGAGATGAGGTCTCCCTTTTCATCTTTGATACTGTCAATTTGGTTTTCTTCTTTCCTTTTTTTTTATTAGATTGACCAGTACTTTGTCTATTTTATCTGTTTTTTCAAAATACCAGCTTCTAGTCTTATTTATTAATTCAATAGTTATTTTACTTTGATTTTATTAATTTCTCCCTTGATTTTTAGTATTTCTAATTTAGTTTTTATCTGGGGATTTTTAATTTGCTCGCTTTCTAATTTTTTAAGTTGCATGCCCAATTCATTAATCTCTGCCCTCCCTAATTTGTTAATATATGCACTCAAGGATATAAATTTCCCCCTGAGTACTGCCTTGGCTGCATCCCACAGAGTTTGGTAAGATGTCTCTTCATTGTCATTCTCTTCAATGAAATTGTTGATTGTTTCTATGATTTCTTCTTTGAGTGGCTGGTTTTGGAGAATCATATTATTTAATTTCCAATTAGTTTTTGATTTGCCTGTCCAGGTGCCCTTACTATTATTTTTATTGCATTATGATTTGAGAAAGTTACATTTATTATTTCTGCTCTTCTGCATTTGTTTTCATTTTTTCTATGCCCTATTACATGGTCGATCTTTGTGAATGTACCATGTGCAGCTGAAAAGAAGGTGTATTCCTTTTTGTCCCTATTTATTTTTCTCCACATATCTATTAAATCTAATTTTTCTAGGGCTTCATTCAGGTGGTATGGGGTGTGGGGAGGGGGTTGCTCCGCATGCGTTTTCGTGAGAACTGTTTTGCCCCTTTATAGCATGGAAATGCCCTGATTCCACGTACCTCCAATTCTGTGCCCTGTTGTGGGGTCCCTTCTTTCCTCTGGATTTGTTTTTATGTCTTCCTGAGGAGTCCTGTATGCGTGGTTTAGGAGAAGTCAAGCAGCTGCTTTTTGCTCTGCTGCCATCTTAACCCGGAACCCTTAAACATTCCTCAATCTCTTTTGCTGGATCATTTTCCATATCTGATCTCTGAATTATGGGGGTATTTCCAAGGCTCTATCTTGGGTCCTCTTTTCTTCTTTTTCTTGGTGGCCACATCATCTTTCATGAGTTCAATTGTCATTTCTACACAGATGACTTCCAGATCTTTTCATCCATTCCATATTTCAAATTGTATGTCCTAAAGTCACTGGAAACCCAACATGTCTAAAATAGAGCTCATTATTTTTGTCCCCAAATCCAACTCTCTTTTCCATTTCCCTATTTCTTCCAAGGACCCCAGAATCACTCTGGTTCCATAAGTTCACAATACTCATATTTTTTTGCCTCACGTATTTGCTCAGTTAATTGTTGAATCTGGTTAATTTTATCTCTGCTATATATCACATCTGTACCTTCTGTCTACTCAAATGAAAACCACTCTTGTTTAGGCTCTCAACACCCCTTGTTGGGATAACTGTAAAAGTTGTTCTCTTTGCCTCAAGGATTTTGACTTTCCAATTCAGTCTCCTTATAGACGATATGATAATTCTACAACATAGTTTTGACTATGTCATTCTCCTACTCAGTAAACTTCAGTAGCTCTTTCTTACCCTAGTATCAAATACAAATGCCTCTATTTGATTTTTAAAGTCCTTTCTAACAATTTTTTAAAATTAAAATTTTTTCAATTTAATATTATTTTATATAATTTAATTTTTAAACTCTTACTTTCTGTTTTAGTAGCAACTCAAGACAGAAGGTAATTAGAGTTAAATGACTTGCCTAGGGTCACACAGCTACAAAGTGTCTGCAGCCACATTTGAACCCAGGTGTTCCCAACTTCAGGCTAGGCACTCTATCCACTGTGCTACCTACAGGTTTATTATATATTGCCTCTTTTGCATGCAAACTGGTGTTCTTGCTGTTCTTCACACAACATTTAATCTCTTTTCCTTTTTACAGAATTTTTCTCATATTTAGAACGCATTCCCTCCTCACTTCTGCCTCCATCCTTCAAAGCTCAGCTCTTCAACCTCCTACATTTGACCTGTCCTAATCTCCACCCCTCCCCACTCTCTAATTTTAATATTTGTTTTGTATATACTCATATTGGTATATGTTGTGTCCTTAGGTAGAACATATGCTCCCTGAGGTCAGGAACTGCTTTATTATTGTCTGTCTTCTCACCACCTAGTAGAGTGCTTGACACAGAGCAGGTGCTTAATAAATGTCTACCAACTGATTAGAGCAATGGAAGTAATAGTAGTAGAGTATATAACAAGCTCTGGCATGCTTCATAACCACCTAGAAAGATTTTCAGTATCAGGCTGATATATTTATCAGATAAAGACCAACACCCTCCCTGAGCTCAGAAACACTTGCCAATAGAAAGTCTCCGAATCTCTGCAACTCAAAACTATGATCTGAGGGAGGTAAAATGTATCAGAAGAGGGAATGCTTACACCAATGAAATTACAGATTCTTCACTGCTGAAGCATAGCTGATATTTGTATTGTACTTTTAAGGTTTGCAAAGGATTTTACATAACCTTATTTGGTACTTTCAACAACCCTATAAAGTAGGTGCTACAATTATTATTATTTCCACTTTACAGACTAGGATACAGAGTAAGAGAGATGAACTGACTTGTTTGGGCTGACACAATTAATAAATGTCTCAGGCAAGATTCCAAGTGAAGTCTTCCTGCCGGCCCCCTTAAATTGTGCTGCTTGTCTCAGACTTTGAACTGAACAGTGTTATTTATGGCTGTCATAAAGCCATGGCCATAGACCAGCTTTCATTTTCCAAGGACAGCTTGCCAGAGGAGGAGGAATAGGGATTAGATGCCCTTCTAAGCTACAGGCATTGTGAACACTGATGGTAATAGGAATGACATGAACCCTGGTCTCAAATCCAGGCACAGAATGTGGACTGGCTTCACAAGTAATTGTGCTCTGATAACATGCCCCACCTTAGTCAGCTTCTGACATTTTTTTTTCTTTCTGATAGTTCCAGAATGCAAATGATTTGGTTAGAAAGAAATAATTTGCTTTCATTTGTAAGCGTACAGTGAGTCTAGACTTGGCAGAAGGGAGGGATTTATGGGAAATGTCTTTGAAATAAATCATAGTTTAACATGTTTAACAATGCATGGTATAGAAACTTTATAAAGATATCATTTAAAAGATCACCTCTCTATTTTCATGATATAGTAAAAGGTAATTACTGAAATTAAAGACCTAATTGGTAAAAAGAATCCACAATCCACACTCAAAAGAAAAATAAAATCTTTGCATATAAACTAGGCTAGTCATGATGTCACTTGTATTGAGAGGTTATGGTGAGAAAATGGACTCTTTCAATGTAGACTGGCCCCTATAATTTATAATCTGAACAGACTTGCCCAAAGTCACAAAGCTGGCATATGTTAAAGTAGGTCTTGAACCCAGGTCTTTGACTGAGGTCAGTTCTCTATCTCTAACCATGCTGACTTGATTGTTTTGCAAGCACCCCATAAATACTGACTTATCCTTGACCATTCTTAAGAGGAAAATTTTGGGCATAGGGTCTAAAGGCAAACAACTGACCTCTAAAAGTGCTGCTTCAAAAAATGGTTTGGTGGATAGAGTGCCAGGTCTAGAGCTGGGAGGATCTGGGTTCAAATTTCACCTCAAATACTTCCTAGCTGTATGACCCTTAGCAAGTCACTTAAGCCTGATTGCAAAGCCCTTGTTCTTCTAAGAGAAGTTACCAAGACAGAAAGTAAAGTTGTTTTTTTTTTAAGTGCTACTTTAAAAGGAAAGCTGAAATTGATGTAGTTTTCGTTTCTGCTATAAAACAGTTACGTCTCATAAAGATGCTATGTTTTTTTAGCCACGGTTAGTTTCACATATACACAAAAATGACTCTGTTGAATATCTCCATATAGAGGAGGCTCTATGACACATTCACATAAGAGTACCTACTAATATCACACCTTATTCCATCTCCTCTTTCTCCAGTGGTTTAAAAATGTCATTTAAATTTAATAAGCATACAATTCTTAGTGTATGCCAAAGAAATGCAAAGGACTTTACAATACCTCATTTGATTCTTATTACAACCTTATAAAGTGAATACTACAAGTATTATTATCTTCACTTTAAATATGAGGAAATAGAGAATTTAAGTGATTTAAATGACTCCAGAATTCACTCTAGCTAATTGATTTCAGACACTGGAAAAGCTTATAGATAACCTCCGGGCAAGATATGTTGAGTACAAGCTATGGAGGAGAAGTCTGTGGTTGAAAATATTGAGACTTAAAGGCATCTTGAGATGCATCATTGATAATGCTATCCTGTCTGATAACTGGAGTTGTCTTGAATATACTTTCATTAAGTTTACAAAATATGAGTTTACATCCTAATATTCAATTACAAAGAGCAGTTATTTTAAATACTTTTGCAAGAAAAAATTGGAAACTGAGGAGATGTCCTTCAATTGGGGAATGGGGCAGAACAAATTATAGTATATGATGATGATGAAATACTATTGTGCTATAAGGAATGATGAACAGGATGATTTCAGAAAGAACTGGAAAGACCTTCTTGAACTGATGAGGAGTGAAATAAGCAGAACCAGGGGAACATTCTACCCAGTAACTGAAACATTGTGAGACGGTCAGATATAGACTTTGCTACTAATAGCAATGCAAAGATCCAGGACAATTCCAAGGGACTTATGAGAAACAATGCTATCCACATTGAGAGCAAGAACTGTGGGAGTAGAAATCCAGAAGAAAACATATGATGGATCATTTGTTTATATGGGCATATGATTTGGGATTTTGGTTTTAAAAGATCACTCCTTTGCAAAAATGAATAATATGGAAATAGGTTTTGAGTAATAAGACATGTATAACCCAGGGGAATTGCTTGTCAACTCTGGTAGGAGGCAGGGAAGAGGAGCAGAGGGAGACAACATGAACCATGTAACCTTGGAAAACTTACATGTAAATTTGTTACTGGAATAAAATAAATAAAACTTTAAAAATAAATAAATACTTTCGCAAAGGTGTATAGAATATTAAGCATAAAATAGTGTTGGGGGCAGTGACTTATTCCAATAACCCTATCAAAAAAAGATGAAAAGAAAGAGATTGTGATAGAAGAAGCCTAAAATAGTGGCAAATGACTTGGCTTTGAAGCCAGGAAGACATTTCAACTCTTGCCTCTGACACATATTGGCTGTGTAGCTGGGGCAAACCACTGCATCACTCAATACTCTAGGCTAGGGGTTGATTGAGTTTTAAGGCCAAATCCAGCCTGAGATTTGGTTTTTATATAGTCCTTGAGCTTGGTTTTTATATTCTAAAAAAAAACAACTTTTAAAATGTAAAAGCCATTCTTAGCTCTTTCTGTACTAGAAAAGGCAGTGGGCCAGATGTGGCCAGCTGACTTCTGCCCCACATAGCTCATTAAGAATCTAAATTGCAGAGAAGGTGCCAATGTGCATTGGCAGGAGTTCCTGATATCACTGAAATGACAGGTCTAGCTGTTACCCCTAATAATAATAATAAAAAGAAATCCAACAGACAAAACACTAAAAAAAATTTCTAATAAAACATAAACAAAAGAGAAAGGAACAAGGTCCTCTCTTTTTGTTTAATCTGTCATGTGATAAATCCCAAATCTTAATTGGTGATTCGTGACATTTTAAAAAAATCCCTTACCTTCTGTCTTAGTATGACAGAAGACAGCAAGGACTAGGTAATGAGGGTTAAGAGATTTGCCCAGGATCACACAGATAGGAAGTGTCTGAGGCAAGATTTGAACCTAGGACCTACTGATCTGGTGCTCTACTACTGTGCTACTGCCCCTGATTGGCAATATCTTAACAAAACCCCAAAACTACACTAGCTCATTAAATGTACCTCTCATACTGTGCTCTGTAGGTCACATTTCCTTCATAGAAAGCAGGTGGGTCCCACTGCAGAATGTTCTTCAAATTAACTGAATTCATTCTTACATTCTGGGGCTTTGGAAGTATTCCTAGCACTGTGAAAATGAAAGAGAAAGAAATATATTAAACTTTCCTCAAACAGGGAGCCAAAATGAACAAGTAGCTTAGCCTTGTGCCTAGCCATAATGGCTGCTTAATAAATGCATATTTCCTGAAAAAATATACACAGATTCTATAGCCTTAGCATTTGCTCCATGGCTCTAAAATGCAATATTTTAAAAATGCAAATAGAGGAAATGAAAATAAGTACATATATACATAAACATGTATATATGTATATATGTATGTATCTATCTATTTTCTAAACTATGAACTTATTCATTATCCAGGTTAATACTTAGAAAGTAAAACTATATTTTGGTAGTAGCAAAAAAAATGAGGAAAAGAAGCAGATGGGAAAACGTATGAACTGATGTAAAATGAAATAAGCAGAACAATGAAAATAATATACATAATGATTTCAATAATGAAAAGAAAGAAGAAAATGATCAAACTTAAATGCTTTAGAATTCTAATGATCAAGTTGGACCCAAAGAAGAAAAGGAATATATCTCTTTCCCTTCTTTGCAGAGGTGGGGTGCTATGGGTCTGGAATACTACATATGTAAGATTTGGTTGATGTATTGATTAGTTTTGCTTTACCAGTCCCTCCCCCTTCTTTTTTTATTCTTTCTTCTAAGCTCTTTGTGAAGAGGAGAGGTAGACTTATTGGAAAATATGTAGGTGATATAAAAACAAAGGCAATCAATAATTTGAAAAACAAATCAATCCGGAAATATGTTTTGTATGATAATATATGTATAACCCAGATCGAATCACCTGTCAGTACTGTGAGGAAGAAGAGGAGGGAGGGTGGGAGACAAGTTTGATACTATAACTTAGGAAAACTCGTGGAAATTTGTTATTACATGTAATTGGTAAAAAAGAAAAATATTTTTAAAAAATTTCACCTACTTTGGCAAGAGGCTGTTATTTTTGCATATTACATTTACTTTGGCTGTCACAGACACCCTAATTCTGCTGGTTCAAATTTTTTAGAATTTTCAAATTGCCATTCAGTCACCCTGCTGGAATTCTTTTGTTCAAAACTAGGAAATGGATGCAGACATTTGATAGGAGCAATATCTACTACTTACCAGGTTAAAAAACATGACAATGGGCTATTTGTAGTTAGAAAGTCATAATGCATGGTCAAAGAAGACTGGAAAGTCCTTGTCCCTTTGGTTAGTTTTTCCCCAAAATGGAAATTCTTGCTCTAATCATTTCTATAGGGTCCCAGTTGCTTAAGGCTTCAAAAGTGAGATTAATTGGCATTCCTCATGTTTGATGGATTTTCAATTGCCTGATAAATCAACACACCCTCCCTATAGAAGCAGCTAGGTAGTGCAGTAGATAGAACACTGGGCTTGGAGTTGGGAAGATCTGAATTTAAATCCAGCTTCAGATGCTTGTTAGGTGTGTGATCTTGGACAAGTAATTTGCCTGACGTCTGCCTCAGTCCTCACCTATAAAATGATGATAATATTAGTACCAACTTCTCAGAGTTGTTGTGTGGATCAAATGAGATATTTGTAAAATGCTTATCACAGTGCCTGGTTGTGGATTTTAAAATTAATGTCCAATAACTAAATATTATATTTAATAACATTTTTATTAATAATAAGTTAACAAAAGAGACCTAACTAAAAGATTACTAACCAGCCCAATCCTAGGAGCAAAAGAGAAAGAGGCAGAGCCTCAGAACTTATACAAATATGACCATGCAAACATAAACAAAAGGAAAAGGTAGGTAATACAGAAAGGAAGTTTGGGAAATGTAGTTTTATGGATTAAAAATATTTCTGACTATACATGGTACATGTGGTTAGTAAATGCTTTTTTTTTTATCTTCCCTCTAATGTGCCAGCATGGCAAATATGGAGGGAAGGGAAGTGATGCCCAGTAGAATAAATCCTCTATCTTTGCTGAAGATCTTTTCCATTTCCCTCTGTTAAATGTTAGGGTCCCACTCTGTTCCAATCCTTAGCCTGAACCATAGGACTAGTATTTCTCTGGTCTAGAACAAGGCATTTTGGCCTATGTAGACTAATTAGCTTATTGTCATGTCAATTAGAATGGGATTGGGTAAGAAAGAAGTAAATCATGGGAAAGTTAGCATTTTAATTAAAAAAAAACAAACCTGAAAAAATTGTTCAATAAGTAAGTAAGTTGAACTTTTAGCAGTCAGAGGTAGTCAGGTTGTTGATTCTCTCTCTCTTTTTTTTCTTCTGTAATACTTTATTTTCCCCAGCCAAAACGCAATTTTGGCATTTGCTTTCTAACAGTTTGAGTTCCAAATTCTCTTTTTCCCTCCCCTCACTGCTCCCTGAGGCAGTAAGCAATTTAATACCAGTTATACATGTGCTATCATACAAAACATTTTTGTATTCCTCATATTGTACAAGACATTAAAAAATATGAAGAAAACAAAGTAAAAAATGGTCTGTTTCAACCTGCACTTAGACTCCACACAGATAATGTTTTTTAACATGAGTCCTTTGGGATTGTGTTGGTTCTGTGAAAGTGAAATCCCATACTCTCCTTTATGATTATTTTAATAATAGCAAGTGCTTTTGATTTAATCAAAATGTAATTCTAGCATTGCTAATCAATGTTAGCATAAGTTATATGAATAGATTTTTCTGAGCATCATTATTACAGAATGGTCCTAAGAATAAATATTAGTTACCACCCTTGATGACATTTGGTGACCTTCTTAAGATTTACATCCTTCTGCAGTTTTACATCCTGCCTGATCAGCTTTGGTACACTCCCTTTTCAGCTGATTCATCACTAAGTCCAGTTACTGTAATTTTTTTTCATTTATATTTGTACAGTTGCTGACAATATTTAGGCCTTATTTTTTTTTACTCAGCTGTCATCCTTATTTATTCAACTATCTTCCAATAGTGATTTGGATCATTTTTTCATATGATTATAAATAGCTTTGATTCCTTCATCTGAGAACTCCCTGTTCGCATCCTTTGATCAGATGCCCAATGTGATTGTAGATATGCATTGCTGTCATGATAGTGGAAATGCTACTACTTAAAGGAAGAAGCAGCTCCCTAAGAAGTCATGTGAATACTGTACTAATGGAAAACTAAAGGTCAAAGAACAATCTGTGTTGACTAGCAGATAGCTCTCTCTTCACCTCATAATCAGGGTAACTACAATTACTGTATCTTCAGAGGGGGAACCAGAGCCCCCAGACAGGGAAATGGAAATCTCAACTTAAGCAAAGAGTTCAAGGGAATCCTGAACCCAATGCTCTTTTGTTTCATGGATTGTCATAGTTAAAGAATCCATTGTTGAGTGGCCAGCCTCCTGGTGATGATAAAGTTCTCTAGGCTCAACTAGCCTAGTTTTCTGAAATCAGACATAGCATCAGTTATCAATAGCATCCTACTCACAGCTTTTCTGTTATGATAGAAATGATCAGAACTTATATTCTGTTGTTACAGCCTTCAAGAAATCATGATTCAGATGAACTGGAATCACTTTTATGGAAAGCAACTTGATGTAGTAGAATGAGTGTTGAATCTGGAGTCTAAGGAGACTCCAGATTTAAATTTGGGTTTAAATTCAGCCCCTGACACCTGTTAGCCATGTGATATTAGAGAAGTCATTTCCTGTTCTGGTCCTTAGTTTCCTTGTCTGTAAAATGGAAAACAATATCTATTATGTGAAGCAGTCACTTGTCTCACTGAGGAGAGACTGCTTGTCTTGTAGCTAGTAAGACCTAGATTCAAATTTTGCCTCTAACACATACTGGATATGTGACTACAGGCAGATTATTTAACTCCTCAGTGTCCCCAGGCAACTCTGTTAAGGTTATAAATTACCACTTGCCTATGTGCATTGAGGGGATGAATTACTTCAACTATAGCAGTGATTCCCAAAGTGGGTGCTACCGCCCCCTGATGGGTGCTGCAGTGATCCAGTGAAGCGGTGATGGCCACAGGTGCATTTACCTTTCTTATTAATTGCTATTAAAATAAAAAAAAATTAATTTCCAGGGGGCTAAGTAATGTTTTTTCTGGAAAGGGGGAGGTAGGCCAAAAAAGTTTGGGAACCACTGATCTATAGCTTCTCACACATATGAAATCATATCTGGATTAAAAAAAAGTTCCTAAGACTTTCTACTCCCAGGATTATTGAATATAAGAAAAAGTGCTTTACAAACCTTAAAATGTTATATAGATGAATTCCCTTATATGTATTGTAATGGTAAAAAGCAGCATGAGAGGGGGCAGCTGGGTAGCTCAGTGGATTGAGAGCCAGGCCTAGAGACGGGAGGTCCTAGGTTCAAATCTGGCCTCAGACACTTCCCTGCTGTGTGACCCTGGGCAAGTCACTTGACCCCCATTGCCCACCCTTACCACTCTTCCACCTATGAGTCAATGCACAGAAGTTAAGGGTTTAAAATAAAAAAAAAATTTAAAAAAAGCAGCACGAGATTATATTAAAATATATTTTATATTGTCTTTCATCAAATTTTAATCTTCAAAAAAATTTTTAATGTAATAAAAGCAATGATACATTAGTTATCCATAAAAGCTATGGAATAGGTTTCTGGAAATCTTTCATAACACAGCTAGGCACTTAATACATGGTTATTGACTAAACTGAAAGAAACTTATCCTAGGAATAGGAAGCTGTATAATTGACATCACCCTGGCAACCCTAAATATTATCAGATTTGTGAGGGGACTTTTAATCATAGGATCATAGATGTACAGTTGGAAAAGATCTTGGAAATCATCCAAACAAACCTCTTTATTTTATAAATGAGGAAACTAATGCCAGACAGCTGAAGCAACATTCCTAAGGTAACTTGTATTAAGTAGTAAATCAGTATGCTGAATGTACCTTTTTGTCACATAAGCCTTTAAATTCTCCCATCACAAAGTGTACAATGAGTGATCAATAAAAATATGCTAAATGGGAACTGGGTCTAAAGATAAAAAAATGTATACTATATATGTATAAATACAAATATATTGCATTATATATTACAATATATAAATTACGTATAAGTAGATATATGTATGTATGAATATATTTATATGCATATATAGACACACATATATACATCTGGTGTCTGTTTCATAGGATTTATTTTGTCCTGGAAGACTCCAAAGATAAGATAGTCATGCAGATGATAGAGAAGTATTAGGTATCAAGAACAAGATAAACAGATATTCAATACCACCATCACAATCCAACTCTGCAACCTGAGTAGGTTTGGTTCTTAGCTCTGAAAATTAGTTCCTTGAAAAGAAGTCATTGTTGAAGAAACAGCAATATACAGTGGAAAGGTCCTAGATTTGGAGTCAATGGCTTGCTTCTGAATCCTGGTATTATTCAGTGGATATGGTTTACTAGCTAGTGTGTCCTCTAATGTTTCCAAGTATTAATAAATGGAAAAAGCATTTAAGCTCTGAGCTATTTTTAAAAGATTATTTAAAATTTTAAATTTTAAATTTCCCAAATCTATTTTCTTTCATCACTCAAGAACATTCTAATTTACAAGGTTGTGATCTAATTAATTCATAAGTAGTACAAATAATCCTTAATCTTCATCAATTTTCTGATTTAAACAGAGGGACACATTTCTAATACAGCAGATTGTACATCAAGATAATTTACTTGAAAATGAATGACTTAACTAGCAATGGAAAAGGTATCCTGGAAAAGCTGAACTGACCCAGGAGAGAAGCAGTTCCTAGAATTGAGATATTGTGCCCTGAATTGGATTCTATGTGAGCTGGAGGAATAAGTGAATCTCACTTTTAATGTAATATCCAATCTCATTTTCCCTCACTTTCCAGAATAGTTCTTATGCTAGTTATATCAATTTTATGTACTGACTTCCATTTAGTTGTTCTTTTTTGGTTTCCCTAATTAGATTTACATTCCAAATGAGCTTTCCTAGTATCTCCATACCATCTAATAGAATTGACAGCTATGAAGTATTAATTAAAGGCTGTTGAATTAACTAATTCAAATTGGTGGTTGGTTGTTAGTATTGTGAAATCTACTTCCAGAAAAACAGATATAAAACATTATGAAATATTTCACTTATATTAGAGATTTTACATTCAAGCCCAATATTCCAGACTTATTCCCAGCGTTGCGATGTAGCACTGGGAAAACCAGATTTATTCCCAGTGTTGCGATGTAGTACTGGAAAGAGAGAAAATAAGAAAGTGGCCAAAAAATAGAGGGAATACTGGCAGGGCAGGAAACTCAGCCAGCTTTGCCACTTTCGAAGCTCAACACTTAAGGGGTAAGGGCGTCAGTATAGTCTACTAGGATCATCAGGAAGTGGGACAACCCCTAAACAAGGGTGAGGAGAAGCTCGCTCTCTGTCTCTGTCTCTGTCGCTCTTTCTCTCTCAGACAGAGACAGAGACCGAGACCGAGAGACAGAAAGAGCCCAATGCATAGCTGTGGAGAACGTGGTGGTGGTGTCAAAATAGCTTTTTTTGGTGGAAAAGATAGACGTAGACAAGTTCTCCAAAGGAGCGGGTGCGGGAAAGGGTTTCTCCGAGTGCGTGGGAAACATGGGGGAGAGGAAAAAGGAGACAGATTCCACTTTAGATTCCAGTCACTGGATGTCTCCCAGCCCTGCAGCCCTCTTTCTGTGCCCCTCAATTCACCTGAGGTTATGAGGCAGCTGCTGTACAGCCAAGTCTGGAAACTCCTTCCCATGTCCGGGGGTGGGCAGCGATCTTGCCAGTCCAGCCTCCTTCCGCGTGGTCCGAGCGGCTGTTTCTTGGAGGACTCTTTTTTGGGTGGGGAAAGGAGGTCCAAAATCCGTCGAGAAGGGGAGGGCGATGCGCAGTGGTCCCTTAACTCACCTGGCTCCCTAACTTCCCGGGCCAGTGCCTGGCCCCGCCTCCTCCTTTTCTCCACCCCTCTGGCCTCGAGCTTGAACGTCACCCTTCCCAGCTCAGCTAGGGGTAAGTTACAGGAAACCAGCCCGCAGGGTTGGGCGGGGAAAAGCCCCGGGGTCCAGCCTTCCCACACAACTTGTGATTGCTCGACTCTGGGTGCAAATTGGGAAAGTCTGAGGTTTTGAAGTTCCTTATCCCATCTGGGGTCCACAATCAATCCAAAAGTCCAATTTGTTCCTCCTAATCTTGCTCACGTGAGTGATAGTCACCACTCTAGAAAATTTCTATTCCATTCAAAAGTGGGGCACAGTCCTCAGCGCTGGAGATACGAAACCAAACAAACAAAAGTCCTCAGAAACGTTGGTTTCTAGGGGCAGCTAAATGACTCCGTGGTTAGAGAGCCATGCCTGGAGCCTAGAGACCCTGGGTTCAAATGTGACCTCAGAAACTTCCTAGCTATGTGACCCTGGGCAAGTCACTTAATCCACACTGTCTATCCGTTACCGCTCTTCTGCCTTGGAACCAATTTGGTTCAGGGGTATCGCAGATATATTTGGACTCTTTTACTATGCTTTTGGATATAAAGCCCCATCCAGTCTTGCTCAGCTGAACAAATACGATCCTTCTTTGAAAGTGGAATCCCACACACTCTGTTCCTAAAATCCTTTGGTATAGTACTGTCCTCATTTGTGGAGATGAGTATTAGTCAAAAATAAGAGAACTCTTGTTTTCACCAATCTTTCACTATCTTTTGGGCATTCTTGGCTTCAGGTTGCTGAAGGAAGATCCTGGGCAGATTGGAAAGGAGTGGCTAGTCTTCATTAAGTCCCTCTTCTCAGCTTGCTACTCTAGAGATTTGTCTGAGATCTAGGATTTATCCGTTCTTGCTTGGCTGTCTTTATGCTTGACTCATTCTGTCTAATCCAAAACCAAAGAAGACTGGAAAGAGCAGAGCTATAACTCCTTGTTTACTGCCCTAGAGCATATAACCCTCTAAGGGATGCCAGCTGCAGCCATGATATGATGGGGAAGGTAATGGGTAGTTATGCTGGAAATGAAATGGGTGAAATTTTCCCAATGGAACATACACATCAGCAACTGTTGCTCCAAAGGCCAATGGCAGTTGTAGAAGTGGGTTAGGAGCTTTGAATAGCACCAAGAGCTGGGGAACAGAAGTAGATAATGGATGGAGGGATAATGGATGAAGGGTAGGTTTGGTTGTATTGGAGATAAGATCACAGACTATTACAGGAAGGTGTGTGTGGGGGTAGGATTTAATGCATCTTCCTACCTACAAATTGGTTTATACCTCTTACAGATATGTTACAGCTCCTTTGGAGTTGTTCAGTGTCCCTTCAAGGCACTCCAGGTCCCACTTTGGAGACAATTGGAGTAGATAACAAACATATCAGATACTTATTTCTTCTTTCCTTTAGTTCCTGCTTGAACAGCAATGCAGAGCTCTCCTAAGTTAATGGTTCACATGCATCACTCTAATGATTCTTGGATCTGGACTATCTCTCAGCTCTTACTGGTTCCTTCCAGAAGTCACTCATAATGACTTCTAACATTTCTTCCTTCCTGTGGCTTCCTCTTTTGCTTCTCTTTCTCTGAAGCCCCTTTAAGATCCAGAGCACTCTACATAAGATGTTTAGACACTCTACACCAGGGGTTGGCAACCTTTTTGGCCGTGAGAGCCATAAACGCCACATTTTTTAAAATGTAATTTCGTGAGAGCTGTACAGTGCTCACAGTGCGTGCTCCTGTAACAGTGCCTGAAAAAAATTTGACTTTATGGCTCCTGCAGAAAGAGCTATATCTGGCCCTCAAAAGAGCCAGATATGGCTTGAGAGCCATTCATTGCCAACCCCTGCTCTACACCATCTTGTGACATCTAAGTCTACTAAGGCTTTGGAGGTGTGATAATTGGATTAAGTCTAAACTGGCCATCTTTAGATTTAATCCCCAAAGGTTGGAGCACTTCCAATTCTGGGAGGTCCCTATGAGTGACGAATCAGAATCAACTGGCTGCCCCCTAGGCTGTCCTATGAGAAGTGTCTATTGTGATTGGACACGCAAATTAGGAGGGAGGCACAGGAAGTGATGCATAAGTGACCCCTTTAAAAGGAGAAGGTCCTCAGTCAGCTGAGGGGCTTCTGGTGAAGAGGGCAGCTGGTGAAGGAGCTCTTCTGGTTCATGGAGGAGTGCTGGCTGGAACACTGAGACCTTGGTGAGACTGCTTTCAGTATCTTCTTTAGAAGTCCATGTGGTGAGGGGCAGCTGGGTAGCTCAGTGGATTGAGAGTCAGACCTAGAGATGGGAGGTCCTAGGTTCAAATCTGGCCTCAGACACTTCCTAGCTGTGTGACCCTGGGCAAGTCACTTGACCCCCATTGCCCACCCTTACCACTCTTCCACCTAGGAGCCAATTCGCAGAAGTTAAGGGTTAA
Source organism: Gracilinanus agilis (assembly GCF_016433145.1). NCBI lineage: Eukaryota > Metazoa > Chordata > Mammalia > Didelphimorphia > Didelphidae > Gracilinanus > Gracilinanus agilis. The sequence continues at coordinate 409,062,613 of NC_058132.1, read as the reverse complement.
AAAAAAAAGAGTCCATGTGTTGAGTTCAAAGACTGAATCTTCCTGAACTTCTCTTAAGGAACTTCCCTTTAATAGACTCTGTGAATGAAAGCTTCATTCACCTCTGGGCCTCTGACCCTCTGACTCTCAGCTGAGGGTTAATTAGATCTACCTGGATTAATTAGAGGATCATAGTAATTTACCTACTGTGTTAGATTCTTATTTCCTTATTTCCTCTCCCTCTTCTCAATTGTAAATAAACTTTCATAAAAGTCAATTTTGACTTGAGATTATTCTTAATTGAGGATTGATAATTGTTCAATCCTCTGGTGACCATCTTTTAATATATTGAATCCAAAAAACCCCTTTTTCCCCCTTGCAGAGGAAACGTAGGGGAAAACTTAACTGACTTCCTCTCCTTATCATATTTCTGGAGGTGGGGTTCAAATGACAAGTTACTTAAGCAAAGAAAAATATTTTTAAGAAGTCAGTGCTGGAAAATACATGTTGAAAATTGCTACTACATGTAATTGGGAAAATTAAATATATATGTACACATATATATTTAAAAGACAATGCTCATAAATGGAGGATGGGGAAAGAGTTAAAAATCAGGAAAGGCCTTATATTGGAGCTAGCCCCTCAGCTCTGCTTTGAAGGCTAGAGATTGTAAGGGTAGGGTAAAGGTGAAGTGGGACTGCATTTCAGACATAAAGAAATAGATATGAAAAAGTATGAAGATGGAGATTAAATGCTTTGTGATGATAAGTAGCTAGCAAACCAGTTTAAAAGGGAGAATATGGGGGGCAGCTGGGTAGCTCAGTGGATTGAGAGCCAGGCCTATAGACGGGAGGTCCTAGGTTCAAATCTAGCCTCAGATACTTCCCAGCTGTGTGACCCTGGGCAAGTCACTTGACCCCCATTGCCTACCCTTACCACTCTTCTGCCTTGGAGCCAATATACAGTATTGACTCTAAGACGGAAGGTAAGGGTTTAAAAAAAAAGGAGGGGGAGAATATGTGAAGGATCGTAACATGAAATGAATGAAAAGGTAGATAAGAGACCCATTTCAGAGAGTGTAAATGCCAGGATGGGAATTCCCAAGTGAACAACTCAACAAACATTTAAGTGCTGACACTGTGCTAAATGCTGGGAGTATAAAAAAGAGCATAAAAAAACAAACAAACAAACAAACAAACAACCTGCTCTCAAAGAGGTCACACTAAGGAGACCACTTGCAACAACAATGTACAGACAAGACATATTTGTTTAAAAATTAATTATTTTAAACATTATTTTCTTCTTAATTTACCCCACCCCCCCCACCCCCATTCAAGTTGGTTCTAAGGCAGAAGAATGGTAAAGGCTAGGTAATGGGAGTTAAGTGACTTGCCCAGGATCACAAAGCTAGGACATAGGTGAGGCCTTATTTGAACTCAAGATCTCCCACCTCTAGGCCTGGCTCCCTTTCCACTGAGCCCCGCAGCTGCCCGCCTCTTAAATCTGGAGTTCCAAATTCTCTCCCTCCACTGCAGAGTTGTTTTAATTTGAATTTCTCTAATCAAGAGGGATTTAGAATATTATTAGTTTTGATTTCTTCAACTGAAAACTTCTCTGATTTCTCTCTTTTTCTGAACTTACCTTCATACAGGGTGTGAGATATTGATCTAAACCTAATTTTTGCCATACTATTTTCTAATTCTCCAAGCAGTTTTTGTCAAATAGTGAATTCTTATCCCAAAATCTGGGATCTTTGGGTTAATAAAACACTAGATTGCCAAGGTCATTTACCCCTAATTGATTCCATTGATCCACCCTTCTATTTCTTAGACAATAACAAATTGTTCTGATTATTACTACTTTATGGTAAATTTTAAGATATGATACTGCTAGGCCATCATCCTTCATATTTTTTCATTAGTTCTCTTGATATTCATGACCTTTTATTTTTCCAGATGAATTTTGTTATTATTTTCTCTAGTTCTATAAAATAGTTTTTTTGTAGTTGGATTGATATGGTGTAAGAGGGGAAACTAGATATTTAAGGTATCCAAGTATTTAAATATCCAACTAGATATTTAAGGTATCTGGATATCCAAGTCAGGATGGCTTTTATGGAAGTTAATTTACAATTAGGAAGGTTGAAGGTAGGGAAATAGAGAGAGGGAGAGGCTGGCCTGGACCAGAGGTCCGGACAGGATGAGGATTTAGAGGCCCCAGCAGAGGAGCACAGAGGTCAATTAAACAAGGCTACTAGCTACAAGGTCTTTTACAATTAGAGAGGCCAGAGAGGCCTCCCTGAGGGTAGAGCCTCCAGAAACGCCAAGGGAGGAGAAAGGAAGTCAGCCTAACTTACCCACATGACAATTCAGAGGGAAGCTGTCTGAGGTCTCAGCCAGATCTCTTGCTTCTACACCAAGTTAAAAGCACCAACTCTTCCATAGGAAGTTACCATCATATTTAAAGAGATAGCAGCTTTCGTCACTTCCTGCATCCACCTTCAATTTCAAGTGGACAAATGGCAGCCTCAACACTGTTTTGGACTGCCCAAAGGGCAGTCCCTTGTTCTTGATTTGTTACTTGTTGTCACATGTGGGATCTCCCCTCCCCACTAAGTTGGGTGAGGTGACATTATTTCTGATGGCTAGAGTCTAACAATGAATGAGGATGAGCTAATTCCATTTACACAATGGCATTGAATAAGTACATTTATTTAGGTGGAATTGTCATTTTTATTATATGAGCTCAGCCTATCCATGAGCAGTTAATGCTTTTCTAATTGTTTAGATCTGACTTTATTTGTGTGAAAAGTATTTTGTGATTGTGTTCATATAATTCCTGTGTTTGTCTAGGTAAATAGATTCCCAAGTATTTTATATTGTTCAGAATTATTTTAAATGGAAATTCTCTTTCTAATTCTTTCTGTTGGTCTTTGTTGGAAATATATTGAAATGCTGATGATTTGTGTAGGTTTTATTTTTTATCCTGCAACTTTGCTAAAATTATTTCAACTAAATTTTTTAGTTGATTCTCTGGGATTCTCACAGTATATGATAATATCATCTGCAAAGAGTGATAGTTTGGTTTCCTCATTGCCTACTTTAATCCCTTCAATTTCTTTTTTCTCTAATTGCCACAGCTTGGTTTTCTAGTGCAATATTAAATATTAGAGGTAATAATGGGCATCCTTGCTTCACCCCTAATCTTATTGGGAAGGCTTTGCAGATGATACTTGTAGATGGTTTTAGATAGTTATTACTTATTATTTTAAGGAAAGGTGCTTTTATTCCTGTTTTGTAGTGTTCTTAATAGAAACGAGTGTTGTATTTTGTCAAAGGTTTTTTCTACATCTATTGAGATAATCATGTGACTTCTGTTAGTTTGGTTATTGATATGGTCAATTATGCTTAGTTTTTTTAAAATTAAACCAGCCTTGCATTCTTGGTATAAATCCTATCTGTGATATATTGCTGGAGTCTCTTTGCTAGTATTTTTATTTAAGATTTTTGCATCTATATTCATTAAGGAAATTGGTTTATAATTTTATTTCTCTGGTTTTGGTCTTCTTGGCATGTGTCAATATCATATTTGTGTCTAAAAACAATTTGGTAGGATTCCTTCTCTGCTTATTTTGCCAAATAGTTTATATAGTATTTGGATTAATTGTTCTTTAAATGTTTGATAGAATTCACTTTTGAATCCACCTGACGCTGGAGATTTTTCTTAGGGAGTTCATTGATAGCTTGTTCAATTTCTTTTTCTGAGATGGGATTATTTAAGTATTCTATTTCCTTTTTTGTTAATTGGAGAAAATTCATATTTCTGTGAATCCATTTCACCTAGTTTGTCAGCATTATTATCATATAATTGGGCAAAAGAGCTGCTAACGATTGCTTTAATTTTGTCTTCATTGGAGGTGAATTCACCCTTTTAATTTTTGATACTGATAATTTTATTCTCTTTTTTTAAAATCAAATTAAGCAGTGCTCTATTTTATTTGTTTTTACATAGAACCAATTCCTACTCTTATTTATAAGTTCAATAGTTCTTTTGTTTTCAATTTTCCTTTCTACTTTGATTTTTAGGATTTAGTTTTTAATTGCAGATTTTTAATTTGTCCTTTTTCTAGTTTTTTTAGTTGCATGAATTGATTTGCTTTTTATATATTTTAATGATATAAACATTCAGGGATATAATTTTCTCCCCAATCCTTTCTCAACTTCCATAGGAAGCTTTTCTGAACCCCTCTGAATTTCAATGCCTTCTCCCTGCTAATTATTCCTATTTATTCCATCAATAGTTTGCTTTATATAAATTTGCTTACTTTAGGTCTCTCCCTTTAGATTGTAAACTTCTTCAAGGCAAGGACTGTCTTTTGTCTTTTTTTTTTTTTTTGCATCCCTAATGATGCACACAGCAGGCACTTAATAAATGTTTACTGAGAGGCCAGCTAGGTGACTTAGTGGATTGAGAGCCAGATGGGAGGTCCTGGGTTCAAATGTGGTTTCAGATACTTCCTAGCTGTGTGACCCTGGGCAAATCACTTAACCCCTATTGCCTAGCCCTTACCACTTTATTCTAGAATGGAAGGAATAAAAAAAAAGTAGGATTGAATTTAAAATTATAAGTAGTAGAGTTAAACTATGAATAACCAAAAACCTGATGTAGCCCATGGCCATATCTCTTTCTGGGCTAGCTCATTCTCTTAAATTTGTCCTGATGTCAGCATGTCTAGGTTCTCAGAGATGGACCACCACTACACAAATATGTCTCACTCTTTCAATATCCTAGAAAGACTCCTGTTGCAGGGGAGTATACTCACATGAGCTCATAAGCCTCCATTAGGCTGCTTCCTATTTTATACAAATCAGTGAACATGAAGCTACTAACCCTTAAACATAAAACATTTATTTAACAATAAGTCAAAAGCAAGAATTACATTTAGTAGTTTCAATGCAAATACAAAAATATGCAGCATATCACAGTCAACATATAAACCTGAATCCTACTCCCTCATAAAGACAGTGCTCGTGGAAGAGAGTGGGCACGTACTTATAGAAAGCCAGCAAAAAGGCACATGAGTAAACCTTCAGGGTTACTCTGGACTGCATTTTTGGTCTCTTCAAGAACAATCTATTCCACAGGAAGCCAAAGCTGTTTCTCCTCTAATTGTTTTCTTTCTGATCCTCATCACTTACTTGCTGAACAACTCTGTTCTACTTCTACTCTTTTTTTTTTAAGTTCACTTAATTAATTACTTAATTAATTAATAACATTTTTCCATGGTTCCATGATTCATGTTCTTCCCTCTCCTCCCACCTGCCTCCTGTAGCCGACGCACAATTCCTCTGGATTTTACATGTGTCATTGATCAAGACCTATTTCCATATTATTAATATTTGCACTAGGGTGGTAGTTTAGAGTCTACATCTCCAATCATATCCTCATCGAACTATGTGATCAAGCAGTTGTTTTTCTTCTGTGTTTCTACTCCCACAGTTCTTTCTCTGGATGTGGATAGTGTTGTTTCCCATAATTCCCTCAGAATTGTTCTGGATCATTGCATTGCTGCTAGTCAGAAGTCTATTACATTCGATTGTACCACAGTGTATCCGTCTCTGTATACAATGTTCTCCTGGATCTGCCCCTTTCACTCTGCATCAATTCCTGGACTTTGTTCCAGTTCACATGGAATTCCTCCAGTTTATTATTCCTTTGAGCACTATAGTATTCCATCACCAACAGATACCACAATTTGTTCATTCATTCCCCAATTGAAGGACATTCTCTCATTTTCCAATTTTTTGCCACCACAAAGAGTGCGGCTATAAATATTTTTGTACAAGTCTTTTTCCTTATGATCTCTTTGGGGTATAAACCCAGCAGTGGTATGGCTGGATCAAAGGGCAGGCAGTCTTTTAAAGCCCTTTGGGCATAGTCCAAATTGCCTTCCAGAATAGTTGGATCAATCCACAACCCCACCGGCAGTGCATTAATGTCTCAATTTTGTCACATCCCCTCCAACATTTATTACTTTCCTTTGCTGTCATATTAGCCTATCTGCTAGGTGTGAGGTGATACCTCAGAGTTGTTTTGATTTGCATTTCTCTGATTATAAGAGATTTGGAACACTTTTTCATGCTTATTGATAGTTTTTGTTTCTTTATCTGAAAATTGCCTATTCATATCCCTTGCCCATTTATCAATTGGGGGAATGGCTTGATTTTTTTATACAATTGATTTAGCTCCTTATAAATTTGAGTAATTAAACCTCTGACAAAGGTCTAATTACTCAAATTTATAAGGAGCTAAATAAAAAAAATCTTTATAACAAAAACCTCTACTTCTACTCTTGAATGGATAAAACTGTGCTTTTCAGTCATGCCCAACAATTTGTGACCCCATTTGGGGTTTTCTTGGCAAAGATACTGGAGTGGATTGCCATTTCTTTCTCCAGCTCATTTTGCTGAAGAGGAAACTGAAGCATACAGATGACTCATCCAGGGTCACAATGCAAATAAGTGTCTGAGGACAGATTTGAATTCATCTTTCTGACTCCAGGCCTGGCACTCTAGCTGCCCAGTGATAAAACAGTAATGAGCTCATTTAACATACAATCACCCTCAAAAGGATATAGAAAAAAGTGTTACACTAATATAGTGAGAAGCAGTTCTCTTGAGTGAAAGAACTTCAGAGCTTCTTAGTAGGCAACACAGAGTCAGGTCTTCCCTCACTTCCTAATTATCTACTTTATTTCTAATTTTAATTGTATTTACTTTGTGTTAAATTTTGAAAAATTTTGTGCAACCGAGATTGTCCTTTTTATTTTTTGTTCATGAATGGTTCTCCTATCCACAGATCTGAAAGTTAATTTCTTCCTTACTCTTCTACTTGTTTGTGATGTCCCTCTTGGTATATGGAATGAGAGGCTCTGGTCTATACCTAATTTCTACCACATGGCCTTCCACTTTTCCTAGCAGTTTTTGTCAGATAATGAATTTTAGTAGCTGCAGTCTTTGAGTTTATCTAATAGCACCTTGTTGGCCTTGTCACTGATGCAGAGGTGAGGATATAGAACTTTTCAAGCATAGGGAATAGTCATATCTCCTCTCTCTACTTTTCAAGCATAGGGAATAGTCATATCTCCTCTCTCTTTGCAGAGAAATGGGAACTAGGAGGACAGAATATTGAGTAAATTATTAGAAAAAGACCCTTTATTAGGTATTTTTATACTGTTTTTCTCTTACAAGAGAAACAGTTCAACTTAGGGGTTAAGCATGAGAAATGGCTGCAATATAAAAACAAAAGATATCAGTAAAACAAATTAAAACAAAAACAAAAATCCCCTCACCAGCAGTGGTGGTGAAACTCTGGCACATAAAAGATCATACATAAACAGTGCTGGAAGGGACTATACAGATAATGCTTCGACTGTTTCAATTTATATATGAAGAAATCCAGGTTTGGAAATGCAAAATGACTTTTCCAAGGTCACAGAGGCAGTAAATGGCAGAGAAAGATTCAAACAAGAAATTTAATTGATTTTGTATCATTTTATAATTGAATTTACTCTCTAATTGGTCCTATTCACCACTCAAGTCACATTTTTTGTCTCTTTGCCTATGAGCTCAGTACAGTTATCCTGTTAATTACTCTTTTCTTCTTGCTTCAAGGAAATCTGTTATCTTTGAGAGATGCAGGTGGACACCAGGTAGTATGGTCTAGAATCTTTACACCACCAAACCATCTTTCAAGGATATCAGGCTTATTATCCAAAGAAGTCAGGCCCACTATCTCTAACCTTGCAGATAGACACAAACAATAAACATTTCTTTGTCACAGGAGAGGAGAGGGTTGTTGTTCCTAGCCCTTCATCCCCAATTTCCAACCAGTTATGTTGTCGTTGCCCCTACAATGGCACTAGCATTATAACCAATTACATAATTTCTCCCCATTTCCCAATTTTATTCTTTATTCTAAACTGATGAAAATGAGTTATGTCTCCTTCTCTGGGTCATTGGCCTAATTGTGGTAGTCACTTAACCCACTTTGTTAACAAGTTTATGTCCTGCTAATAAATGGATAAGTCTCAGAATTTTGTACCTTGATTTACATTTATTAAATTATTTCAAGACAAAACTTAAGTCCTCTGATTTCAAATCCAGTTGTTCTAATACTCACCCTGAGAGTCACCTAACAATTAATAACATGCTATTCTTCTCCAGACCATATGTATTTATGTTTCCACCATCTCTTTGGCTTTACTGAGGCTTGCCAGTGTCAAATTTTGTCTTTATTAAAATCTTTTATTTCTTTAAAAAACGTTTAACCCTTACCTTCTATTTTATCATCAATACTAAATATTTGTTCTAAGGTAGGAGAGCAGCAAGGATGAGGCAGTTAGGGTTAAGTGACTTGCCCAGGGTCACATACCTAAGAAGAATCTGAAGTGATATTTGAACCCAGGACCTTCCATCTCTGGGCCTGACTGTTAATCCACTGAGTCACCTACCTGTCCCAAGCCTTTTAGTTCTTAATTTTTTATCTGCCCCTTCTCTACCCCTCCTTTAGGTCTGAATTTTTATGCTTCCTAGAAACATCTAACTTCTGCCTCAGGAAACTCTGGCATTTTCACTTTAATGGATTTTAACAATGTTTTGCATAAAAATAAGTTTCATAGCATTCCTATGCATTTAGTTAGCATATTTGATTTTTATCCTGATAGTTGTTCTCGTTGTCTGGTTTTCCTCCTTTTCTCTTAAGTCTTTGGGACCATATACAACTAGTGAGGGAAAAGAGATCACATTATATTCATTAATGTCTATGAGTTTTATCAGGATTTATCTTCTTAGATAACCACCCTTCAGGTTCTCATCTGACTCTGAAGTAACACTTTCATCAGAGGAAGAATTTTCAGACCAGAGCTGTTCTTTAGAGGGGACATGGAGAAGTGGTATCTTTCCACAGGCAGTCTGAGTTAGAAGTTCAGATCCATCTGAATCCACTAATTTTATTTTATCTTCCTGCAAAGGCAATAATATCTGAGCATCATCTTCTTCTGATGCATTATCATCTCCAGGGTCTCCCACAAATACAGTGTTTAAATTCACATTAAAATTGGAACAGTCTTCTGATTCAGAAGAAAAAGCACTACCTTCTGAAATGAAGCTCCATAAACGACTCACTCCCTTTTCATGTGGGCCAGGCTTTAACTGATTTGATGTGGCACTATCTGTGTTAGCCAGAGGAGGGTCCATCTTTGGACATTCAGGTTCTTTTGGATCTGAATCAGTGGGATTACCTTCTTTCCAGGTGAATGTGGAGTCCTGACTTAGAGATCTAGAGGCAAGGCAATTCATGGTGTAACCATTTCCTATTCTCTGAGATGATTCACAATCACTGTCACTTTTGTCTTCAATGTCACTTTTGTCATCACTCTCACTAAGCATTTCTTTCTTCTTGGTTTTGTAAATGATCTCTGCCACTGTAATTTTCTCATAATGCAATTGAAGTGGGCCAGGTATAACACGAGGGAAATCCTTTAAGAGAAAAAAAGGGATGGAGGAGAGAAATATTAATGCTGAAATTTTGCTTTTTATAGTTCACCAGCAACCATCATTCAAATTTCTAAATCAATAATGGTCAACTCCTGAGACTGTATGATTGTACACTTTTCTGTTCTATCTCCTAATGAAAAAACATTATAAAGTCAAAAATATTAAACTTATTCTACAGGATTTATAGGAATCTTAGGCAGTTTTACCGTGGTTCCTGATACATCCAGGTTTTTCCTCTTAGTTGTAATATCCTTCACCTGTCTCTCTCCTTCAAGGGGCAATGAAATATTAGTCTCTTCTGAAAATTTTACATGACTAACCTTAGTCTTTAAGGATCATTTCCTCCTCTGAACTCCTAAGACATTTATCTAGACTGTTCATTTGATAGTTTGTAAAATTATTTATCATTTTTTAGCCATTTGCCCTATTTTCCTAATTCATAGCTAATATAGCTAACATTTATTTACCTGGATTAGGAAATGACAATGCATTTAGCTCACAAGGCAGAGACAACACCAAGGACAGACATTAATAAAGAGAGATGATTGTTCAAGGGAGGAGATGACTTCATGGAGAGAAGGATCTGTGGTGGTGCAAAGAAGTGCTGTCCATGTATCCAAGAAAGAAACAGTCTGTGGGAGGCCAGCTGAGCAGCCTGTGAAGAAGGGAGCTAGATCCAAAGGGAGTTTTGGAAAGTCTCTAAAAGGAAAAAGAAGCTTTCCAAGCACTAGAAGTTTGAGCCATCCGTTGCCCCATCTAAGTCACTTTTTACCACACCCTACACATGTCTCTGTCCTCTAAATGTGAGTTCACTCTTCATAAGAAAATGGCACAAATTTGTGAGAAAGGGTAACCTAAGCTTTTTAAAAAGGAAAATGCTTTCTAACTACTATTCTTGCAATGTTATTTATGTACCTATTTTTTAAACCTTTACCTTCTGTCATAGAATTGATTTTAAATATTAGTTCTAAGGCATAAAAACAATAGGGGCCAGACAATTAAAGTTCATGCTATAAAATGAATTAGAAGAGAAGGTGAATTTTTTTCCCTTAAACTCTTACCTTCTTGTTAGAACCATTTCTAAGATTGTAAAGGCTAGGCAATGGGGGTTAAAGTGACTTGTCCAGGGTCACACAGTTAGGAAGTGTCTGAACACAGGACCTCCCTGTCTTTGGGCCTGGCTTTCAATCCAAAGTGCCATATAGCTGCCCCCAAGGTAAATTTTTAAACAAACAGAATAGAGGTATTTACAAAAGATAAAAGAGGTAATTTCTATCATAAGAAACTGAAAACCTTTTATTTGAACAAAATTAATGCAACCAAGACAAGAAGGGAAGCAATCAATTGGGGAATCTTTTTTTTAAAAATCAAATATCTCTGATATCAAAATAAGGCAGGTAACTAATAGAGCTATATAAGCCCTAAAGCTATTCCCTATAGATAAATGGTCATTTGCAGGAAGCTGTCAAAGCCGTGATGTTTAGCACAGGTTGTCACCAGCTCTGACAATCCAGCAAAGCAGGTTGTCAGGAGGATGGGAATTCCACACTCAGTTTTCCCTATGTGATTCTTTTTACAGTGACATTCACTTCTATTGAAACTATTGCAATCAGCATCCTTATTCAGCCCCAGGGAGACACAGAAAAACAATACAGGTTCATGGCAAGAACAACCACAGTCATATTAAAAAATAACAAACTTTTATTTTAAGAAATAGAAACCTGGGAAAAAAAAAGAAATAGAAACCTGGGAAACAATTTCACTGAGGGAACAAGACATACATCCAAGAAATTATTAAGGAACAATTTAAAGAAACCTAATAGTAAATACTAAAATAAGCATCTGTTTTGGAAACCTCTCTTTATTGTGCTGACTTTACACTGATTTTAAAAGCAACCTTCTGATTCATTGTTGGCAGAATGAAAAGAGAAGCTAACCTTCTATAATTAAAAATAAAGAATAACATATGAGTACATACCAATGCTTTGGGAGAAGGTATTGGTTTTCTGCATATATATCCTGTGTTTTTCAGGGTTGCCATAAAGGTTGTTATTATAAGGATGATGATAAAACAAATAACAAATATGACTGGTATTATAGTGCTTTTTTCTGAAATTGCAAAAGAAAAATTGAATATAATTATTTCAAATAAAATTCAATACATATTCAAGAGAGGGAATTTTTTTTTTACCAGGGGGTCAAAATTTATTAACTTGCAATAGATGAATGATTTTTAAATTAAAAGTTTTAAACTATTTATGAAAAAGAAGGCAGTAAATATGCACAGCAATTTTCAGTCCTTTCAGTCCTGTTTGACTCTTTTGGGATTTTTTTGGCAAAAATACTGGAGTGGCGTGAAATTTCCTTCTCCAGCTTATTTTACAGATGAGAAAACTAAGGCAAACAAGGTTAAGTGACTTGTCCAAGGTCACACAGCTAGTGCCTGAATCCAGATTTGAACTCAGGAAGATGAGAATCTTTCTGGCTTCAGGTCTAGCGTTCTCACCACTTAGCCATCCATATACACATACTCATTACCTTCAGTTATTGTCAGGCTGTTTTAAAATAGTAACTTAGACAATCCTATAACAAAATTGTTCTTTTGTTTTTATAACACTGAAATCTCTTCCTTTTGCATTCTTTTTTTCTTTAAATCTGTACTTTCTCTAAAACAGAAGAGCAAGGGTTAAGTGTCCTTATCTTAATTGATATGGTTTTGCTTTTTTTTCACTATTATCATTTCATTCATGGATTCCCATATTTCTTTATATTATTCATATTCCTCATTTATATTTAGTTAATTTACAGTTTTTTATATTGCACAAAGTGCTAGTAGACATAGTCTTGTATAGGTTAAATCTTTTCACTCTCGATGACCTCCATAGTGTATAGGACTATTAGTGGGATTATTGGGTAAAAGAGTAGGACTATTTTTTGTGGGGAGGGGCAACTTCTTTTATTTTTTTTATTATTTCCCTAATTACATGTAAAATGTTTCCAACATTTCCCAAAGAATATTGAGTCTTGAATTCTCTCCTTCCCTTCCAATATCCCAGCTTCCCTTAATAAGGTAAGCAATCTCATATAGATTTTACATGTGCAATTATGTAAAATAATCCTTTTGTGGAATGAAACTCAAATAGAAAAAAAATTAAGAAGGTGAAAAAGGATTCCTTCTATATGGATTCAGACTCAAATTATTTTTCTCTGGGAATAGATGACATTTTTTTTTATCTTGAGTCCTTTGGGATAGTTTTGGATCATTGTATTGCTGAGAATAGCTGTTTTTCACAGCTGTTCATTGTAAAGTGTTCCTGTCACTGTACAATATTTTCTGGGTTCTGCCCATTTTACTCTGCTTCAGTTTGTGTAAATCTTTCCAGGTTTTTCTGAGCTCCTCCTGCATGTCATTTCTTAAAGCCCAATAGTATTCCATTACACTCATATTACTATAACTTACTTAGCCATTCCCCAATTGATGTGTATCCCTCACTTTCCAAATCTTTGTTCTTCAAAAAAGAGTACAGTTCTTTTTAGGGGAACAAAGATCTAGACATTTATTTATTTGTTTGTTTGTTTGTTTATTTGTTTGTTTGTTTTTTAATCTCTTTGTGATACAAATTTAGTAATGGTATTGTTTGGTCAAAGAACATATACTGTTTTATGGCCCTTTGGGCATAGATCCAAATAACTCCCTCAACAATGCATTCCTGTGCCAGCTTTCCCATATCCCCTCCAAGTTTTGTCATTTTCCTTTTTGGTCAAAATAGCCAATCTGATGGGTGTGAAGTGGTACCATAGAGTTATTTACATTTGCATTTCTCTAATTAATAGTGATTAAGAGCATTTTTTGCATGGCTATAGAGAGCTTTTAATTACTTTGAGAACTGGGAGGCAGCTTCTATTATTTAATTGCATATTACTTTCCAAAAGGAAAGAACCAATTCACAACATTGTCAACATAGTGACATATGTCTGCTTTAAACTTTGATTTCTTTAACCAACATAGCCAATTTAAATGGTGTGAGGTAGTGTATTGAGAGACCTTGTGACATTGTGGATAGGAGGCTAGCCTTAGAGTAAGGAATATGCTCTTCCCCTTTTCATGAATAAATTATTTAACTTATTATTTTCTTAGGTCCCTAAGCAGCAGATGAGTTGCTGTTCTACATCTGTGAAGAGAGGCTCAACATTAGAAATTCTCTACATGGATGAAACCACAGACAGGGAACCAAAAATGCTATTCTAGAGGTTTTGTTTTTTTTTTAAATTAAATTTTAACTTCCCTAAGTATGAGAATTATAGCAATTTTTCATATGGTTACCAATTATATCTATTTTTTCCAAGCACCACCTGTTTATATCTTTTTACAGTTTATCTTTTGGAGGATAGTTCTACTCATATGTATTTATATGAATTGTTTGTGGATTTATTAGGATGTCAGATTTTTATCAGAAATGTTTATGGTAGGGGGCAGCTGGGTAGCTCAGTGGAGTGAGAGTCAGGCCTAGAGACAGGAGGTCCTAGGTTCAAACCCAGCCTCAGCCACTTCCCAGCTGTGTGACCCTGGGCAAGTCACTTGACCCCCATTGCCCACCCTTACCAATCTTCCACCTATGAGACAATACACCGAAGTACAAGGGTTAAAAAAAAAAAAAAAAAAGAAATGTTTATGGCAAAAATTCTCCCCCAGCATGTTTCTTTCATTATTTGGAGGCGATGTTTGTTAAACTTATTTAAAAAAAAAACCACAACAAATTAATCTATTTTGTTCCCAGTGGCTTCTTCTAACAAAATCCCCCCTCCCTAGTTGTGACCAATATAACATTTCATTCTAATCCATTTTTTGAGGCTTTAAAAATACTTGGATCTTTTTTCCAGATGAATTTTATTTGATTGAGTTCTATAAAATATTTATTTTGATAATTTGACTGATATAGGATTAAGATAGTTAACTTTGGAAATAATTTATTACATTGGCATGCCCCAGCTAGCAATAAGTATTTCAGGTTCATAAATGATTTTTATTTCTTTAAGGAATAACTTTTAAAAAATGGAATCAGTAGGGGGCAGCTGGGTGGCTCAGCGGATTGAGAGTCAGGCCTAGAGACGGGAGGTCCTAGGTTCAAATCCGGCCTCAGACACTTCCCAGCTGTGTGTCCCTGGGCAAGTCATTTGACCCCCACTGCCCACCCTTACCACTCTTCCACCTAGGAGCCAATACACAGAAGTTAAGAATTAAAAAAATGGAATCAATAAAAGTGTTTTGTGTGTTTTTGGTAGATTGACCTGAAATGTTTTATGCTTTTTGGTTATTTGGAATGGCCTTTCTTGGATTTTGTTATTATTATATAGAAGTGAAGTTGATTTTTGAGGGTTTATTTTGTAGCCTGCTACTCTGCTGTAGCTATTCTGGTTATTTATTGAATAAATATTAATTGTTCTAATTGGTCTCTTTGCTAATTTTCTAGAATTTTCCAAGTCATCAGCAAATAGGGATAATTTTATCTCCTTTTTCATTCATTTAAGTTTATTTTTCTCTTATTGCTAATGCTAGCACTATATAAAATACTAATGAGGAGTGTGGGCATCCTTGCTTTCCACCTGTTTTATTTAGGAAAGCTTTAAGTGTATCCCTATTGTATATGCTTTCAGTTTTAGATACTTTTTATGATATATTTTTAAAAGGTCTCTTTCTGCTTTTGCTTTGTAGGGTTTTTTGTTGTTGTATATATAAGTGTTATACGTTGCCAAAGCTTCTTCTAAATCAATT
Organism: Gracilinanus agilis; assembly: GCF_016433145.1. Lineage (NCBI taxonomy): Eukaryota > Metazoa > Chordata > Mammalia > Didelphimorphia > Didelphidae > Gracilinanus > Gracilinanus agilis. Next base: position 409,047,304 of record NC_058132.1, on the reverse strand, counting down.
GGGATAATATGTAGTTTAAGATTTTTTGCTTTGAATATGATTAATTATTTTGGTTGTTTTCCACATGTTCAGCCATTTAGCATTCCTGGCACAAATTCAACTTGGTCATGATAAATGATTTCTTAAAAGAATTACTGTAGCCTATGTGAAGAATTTTGTTTAGCATTTTTGAATTAATATTGGTTAATGACATTGGTCTATAGCTCTTTTGTGTTTTATCCTTCTTTGGTTTAAGTATTAAGACCGTGTCTCATAAAAGGAGTCCTGTAGTGGCGACCAAACTTTAAATATCCAGTCCAACCATAATCTTTCCCATTTTTCCCTCTTACAATGCATGTAGCCTTAGTACTAACTACTCTTTAAATGTCTGATAGAAATGTCCTGTCCTTTAAAAATGTATGTTATATGACCTAATTGGGCCCTCATTGCCATTAGGTAATCTACTACATATCACTTATTAACAATTCACTATTCCAATCATCAAACCTTTTTGTCCTTCCTCAAATTTCCCATGGCTCCTCTTTGCTCAACTTTATCACCTGAGAACCTTGCCTCATATTTTACAGAAAAAAATTGAAGCCATTTGCCATGAATTCCACCTTCTCCCCTCTTCCTCATTTCCTATCAGTCAGATGCCTTCTGCCAATTTCTCCTTCACGTCTGTCTCACATGATGAAGTGGCCTTACTCTTTAACAAGGCTAGCCCCTCTTCTTGATCAAGCAATCCCCTTCCATCCTGTCTCCTCAAACAGATTTCCTTCTGCCATCCCCACTTTTTCATTTATTTTCTATTTCTCCCTGTCTACTGGTTCATTTCCTACTGCCTACAAAAATGCCCACATCTCTCCTATCTGGAAAAAACCCTCATTTGATCCTTGTGTGCTTGGGAACTATTATTACTTCTCTGTCCTTTGTAACTAAATTCCTTGAAAACACCACCTCTAAAAGATGTCTCCTCTCTCTCTTTCCCACTTTCACCTCTGGATTACCCTCACCATGTGTTTCCTTTGTTTCTGTTCACATGCTGCCAAATGAAGCTGGAGAAAAATCACAAAACCATGCTGACTAGACCCACTACAAATTTATATTATGTAATATCAACCAGATCCTCATTGAAGCAAGGCAATCCCTTTATATATTCCCCATTGATTTACCTTTCCACTCACCACAAACCTTTTCCACATCTTTTTTATCTTTCCTCACCTTTCTCATTGCTCCTCTTCCTCCTCTCTCATCTGAGAACATTGCCTCTTATTTCACTGAAAAAAAAACCTGAGGCCATTGATCAAGAAATTTCTATTCTCTATGCCTCCTCAGCTCATACTCACAGATGGTTTCTGCCACTTTCTCCTCATTCTCCCATCTCACATAATGAGATCACCCTTCTTCTTGCTAAGGCAAACTCCTCTATAGGCATAAGAGTTCCCATTTCATCCCAACCTCTACATGAGTCTGCCTCCTTTATCATCCCCACACTTTTACTTATCTTCAGTATCTCTCTTTCTACTGGCTATTTCCCTAATATCTACAAAATCATGTCTCACTCATCCTTAAAAACATGTCCCCACTATCATCCTATATATATTTCCTCCCATTTGTAGCTAAACTGCTTGAGAAATCTGTTTCTAAATGATTCTTCCACAGCTTTTCCCTTCTTCCCTTTTAACTCTGTAGTCTGGCTTCTGAAGTCAACATTCAGCTGAAACTGCCCTCTACAAAGTTACAAATGATCTTTTAAGTGCCAAATCTAATGACCTTTTCTCAATCCCTATCCTTTCTGATCTCTATCCAGCTTTTGGTAAGGTAAAACACCTCTCCCTCCTCATCTTTGTTTCCTGGCTTCTTCCTTCACATCCCAGCTAAAATTCCAATTTCTACAGGAGCCTTTCCTGATTCCTCTTAATTCTAGTGTCTTTCCTCTCTTATTATTTCCTATTTAACCTTCTATAATTTGTGCATCATGACCGCCTTGAGGATAGGGATTGTCTTTTTTTTTTGCCTTTCTCTGTATTCCCAGCACTAGCACAGTGCCAGGCACACAGACACATTTAATAAATATTTCCTAAATGATTTACTTGCTGGGAGCCCCCCAGAGGAACGAGGTACCATCAAGTCAGTGTAGAATGACATTCTACACTGACCTCTGTGACCTGAAAATCAGGCCATAGGATGGATGCAAAACCTGATCAAACCCCTTTGTGTGACTCCCTTCTGATCAACACTTTTTTATTATTGAAATTATTATAATCTATATATCTATATCTATATCTATCTTTAGGATAGCCCCAAGCCTTATAAAAATTCCCTTATAGAAATTCCCTCATAAAAATCAGTTTATAGAAATACACTTATAGAATTCCCCTTAATACTCTATAATAAAACAGCATTTAATGAGTTAATAGTTTATACTCTTAGCAAAAAAGACAGAAGCTGCTCTTTTGCTCTTATCACTCCCTCTCTGTCTCCAAGGTTTGAAGGACACAGCACAGTACTTCAAAATACTCCCTTGCTTCCACTACTTTCCCATGCCGAACTAAACCCCATGATTTTAAAAGTTCTCACACTTTAACCCATCTTTTGAATTATGTGAAAGTTTTTTATTAAAATAAAACTTAGATAAAATAAGGTCTCAGTAACTTTGGGTGTTGTTTAGACTAGGTGTAATCCATATAGAAAATATGCTCTGTGTGCCATTTTCTTATGTAACCTTGAGTTCTTCTATGTTTTGATTTTGAAATGTAAATTTTCCCAGCATCTGTGTAACTCTGACAGAAAAGTATATGAAATAAAGATGTAACCGGAAGTTCTCTGAACAGAGCAGCTTCTGCAAATCCACTGTGTCTCTGACTCTTTCTTTCTCGGCTGAACCGTCACACCTCTCAGGATAACTGGAGCCGCAGAGGCGGGACCGCGACACTTACTAACTTTGAATTCATTCCATTTGAATCCAATCCAATCTATATTAAAGAGTTCATTGATCCTTGGTGAAGTCAGTTGTCTACTTCCAGGTCATTGCCTCATCTTTCTCAAGTAATTCACTCACTCTTAACTCTCTACCCCGACTCTTGTCCTTATACTTGGACTTCAATACATAGGTCGACATCTTCCCAAATTCACTGGCCTCCTAATTCTCAGCCTCTTCAGATTCCATTATCTAAGTTTTCATCCTACCTCAGCTAAGAATAGGGACCCTAACATGCTAGATCTCAACACAACCATAATTGTGCTATCTTCCATGATTTTGAACTCTGAAATGCCTTTCTGATCATAACCTTCTAAAATTCTCTGTCTCATTTCTCATATATCTATTCTTCATCTTTACCATGATCTCCAATCTCGTCTTTCTCTTTTCTTTTAAGCCACCACCCTTACCCCTTTTTAAACCCTTACCCTCCATCTTAGAATCAATACTGTGTGTTGGTTCCAAGACAGAAGAGTGATAAGGACTAGGCAATGGGGGTTAAGTGACTTGCCCAGAATCACAAAGCTAAGAAATGGATGAGGTCACATTTGAACTCAGGACCTCCCATCTCTAGATCCACACCATCCCCCTTTAAACCAGGATCCCACATTCCTTTTTTCAGTCTTCATCCTATACTCTCTTCTACTCTGAAATCTCCCCTTATTAGTTTGCTCTTGTTATTTGTTATACTATGTCAAACTCTAACCCCAGATTATATTCACTATTTGCCTCCACTTCTATTCACATATTGCCAGATGCTTCTGGCATGTCACCAGTGGGGCTTTCACTATTTCTACTCAATCCTTTAATTCTTTCCCAAATGACTGACAATTGCATTCTTTATAGCAGCTGATACAAACCTACTCTTCTCTCCACAAGCCCCTGTGCCATTTTCATCCCTTTTCTCCCACAGTCTTGACACCTTTTTTTGTTATTCAGTTGTTTCAGCTGTGTACAATTCTTTGCGATCTCATTAGGGGTTTTCTTGGCAAAGATCCTGCAGTGATTTGAAATTTCCTTCTCCAGCTCATTTTACAGAGGAGTAAAGAGGCAAATAGGGTTAAATGACTTGCCCAGGGTCACATAACTAGTCAGAGACAAGATTTAAACTTTGTAAGAGGGAGATTTTAGGTATTTTATAGATATATATTTAAAGTGTGGCCGCCAGGAAATCAATAATTCAGATTGATTCTATAATTAAATAGACCTAAGTCAGGATTGGATTTAAGGTAGTTTATTTACAATTAGGAAGGTAAAAGGTAGGGAAATAAAGAGAGGGAGAGGCAAGTCCAGGCCTGCAGAGGCCTGGACGGAGAGAGAGGGTTAAAAGGCTAATTAAATTAGGCTATACACCACAAGGCCTTAGCAATCAGAGGCAAGAAGCCTACTTAAGGTAAAGACTCTAGAAACTCCAAGGTAGGCCAAGGAAGTCAGCCTAACTTACCCTCGTGACAATTCAGAGGGGAAACTGCCTGAGGTCTCAGCCGAGAACCTTCAGCATCAAGTTCAAAGCAGGAACTGCCCCAACAGGAAGTAACATATATTGGTTCTAAGGCAGAACAGCAGTAAGAGCTAGGCAATGGGGGTTAAGTGACTTGCTCAGGGTCACACAGCTAGGAAGTATCTCAATCCAGATTTGAACCTAGGACCTCCTGTCTCTAGGCCTGCCTCTCAATCAACTGAGCTACCCAGCTGCCCCCAATTGTTTCTTAACTAATAAATCCAGTAGTCTTTTCTGCGACTTCAGCCAATTTGATCTCTTTATAGCTTTTGACAATGTTGACCACTCCTTCTTTCTCTTTCTCTCTGGTATTCTCTTTCTCTTTGCCCTCTATGACATGACATTTAAAGAAGCATTATCATCTATTTTGTGTGAGCACCCTAAGTACCATCGGATGTTTCCATCTGACTTGCAGCTATAACCTTCTATATGTGTTGTCTCTCTCATTAGAATGTGGGATACTTGAGAACAGGGGCTGCCTGTCTTACCTTTCTCTTTATATCCCCATCTCACCCTCAAGTGCTTAGTACAGTGCTTTGCATAGAGTAAATGATTAATAAATACTTCATTCATTGATTTTCTTTTCTGAATGAATGCTCCTTATTCTCTTTTGCAGGATTATCATCCATTTCCTATCCACTAAATGTATGTGACCTCTATGCTCTGTCTTAAGCCTTTTTTCCCCTCTACATTCTCTTGGCGGTACCAGCAGTTCCCAAGAGTTGAATTATCATCTTTATATAGGTGATCTCCTATTTCTATTGAGGTCAACATTACCCTTTCAGTTACCTAGGTTCTTAATGGAAGAGTCATCTTGTGCTCTACTCTTTCTATTACCACTAACAGCCAGTCAGCTACTAAGTTCTGTCAATTCTGTCTCCATCTATCTCTTACCTCTCCCTTTCCTTCACCCAGCCAGTACCTTCGCTCAAGCTCTCAATGTCTCTTGCCTGGACGGTTAAGATAATGTGCTAAACATTGTCTCTCTTTGTTCCAGCCCATTCTCCACACAAATGCCAAATTAATACTTTTTAAATGAGTTTGATTATGTCACTTCTTTACTCAAGAATCCCTACTAGCTTTCTCCAAGATAAAATGCTATCTCCTCAGGCTTACAATTAATACAACCTACTTTCACTGATCTTTCTAGACATCTGATGTTCCACTCCTTTATATAGTCTGTGTTCTAGCCACACTGGCTAGTTCCTGAATGGAACATCTCAACTCTTCTCTTTTCACAGGCGGTCCTTATGCCTAGAATATCCTTCTTTCTTACCACTGCCTCCTAAGAATTACAGCTCCCTTCAAAAGAATCAACTTAGCTGCCATGTACCATATGAAACCATTTGGAACTATACTTCTCTCCTGCCACAGCTATTAGTGCTCTTTTTCCCCTTTTTCATTGTGGCAACCACTTTTTACTCTTAAACTCTTTATAAATAAATATGATTATATATTGTAGTCTTCTCAGTGGAATTAGTTAAAACTCCTTGAGGGAAAGGATTGTTCTATTTTTGTCCTATTATGTCCAGCATCTGGTACAGTCCTTGCACATATGAGGAACTTAGTATTTGTTGAGTTGAATTGACTTGATTTGGAAAATGCCAGAGCTTTTATGATGGAGTGCCTTCATCTGACTGGAGTGCAGGAAAGAGAATCACATATTGTAAGAGAGGTAGGAAGATAGAATGTTGTCAGAGTGTCATGGCCCTTTAATTTTTGACAAAATTAACTGACAATGCATCAGTTTAATGAATGGTATCCTATTTGGCCACTTCCCTTCATCCATCTCTCTCTCTCTCTCTCTCTTTTTCTCTCTCTCCATATATATAGAGATAGAGAGATAGTCTTTCAGCTAACATAAATCAACATTTTATTTATTAAGAGTTTATTTTGGTGCCAGGTATTATTCTGAGCTCTAGAGACTTCAGAAAAAAGTAAAAACAGCCCTTGACCTCAAATACTTTATATTCCAATGAGATTTTAGATTTACATTCTAATCACATAAATTGTTCCACAGAAAATAAATGCAGAGGAGATGGAAGATAAGAGTCCTAGAAAATGTGCTGTAAGTTAAAATGATGTAAGTAGAATCTTATTCTCACACAGAATTAATAGTATGATTAGGGATTAAGTACCTGACCAAGGGTTGATACCCAACATTTACAGAAATATAGAAATCAAGTAAGACAATACAGAAATCAGTCACAATTTAAAGTTACTTTATGTGAAAAATACCATTAAAAAGTGATGTTTTATAGTCAATAGAAGGCCAATCTTGAAGGAAGAATTGGGTTCAACTCCAGCATCTGATGAATATTAGCTGTGTGACCATAGGCGATGAATAATTTATTTCTAGGGTGCCATATGTAGCCTTGCTTTGGGAATGGAAGGTTCCACATTGAGAATTCCCTGCATTGACAGAATTGGGAGTTCAGATCTAATATGATATATGCTGGATAATATGAAGTTTTCTATAACTTCATAGTTTAAATTCAGCAAATCAGAAAAGATAGTGAACTGCAATTTAGAGAGGCTTTTTAGAAAGTTTTTGATGATCATCTTTGATGAAACTTTTTATGATATTTAAGGTTAAGGAATATGAATGGGAAATTCACATTCTACAGTGGTGGTTGTGGTGGTGAGTGAATATTCACTGAAAAAAACATACATTAGTAGTTAAACTGTGATAGAACAGCAGAAAATCTATGTTCTAATCCCACTTATCTTGTGTACAACCTTGAGGTAAGCAAAATTACAACATACCTGATTCTTGGCGAGGAGAAAAAATGATACATTGTGAAGATGATCGTATTTGGTAAGAAGGCAGGAAGTTCCAGTGAGCAGATATACAGTAATTTGAATTTGGAATCAAAGAATCTGTTGTGACAGTTACATTTTCTTTGTCAGCCATTTCAGCTTTTAGAACCTGAAATGAAAACCATTATTTACCTCTAAAAAAGGTTTATTATTAACATAATATGAAACATCAATATTGCCAATTAAATTTGCTTTGTAACATTCTATTTAAATATCAATTTCAATGCAAAAAATGTCATAACAATTTTTCTGTAATATTTCCACTTAGTTCCACTTACTTTTCATTTTATACTGTCATATTAAATATACTATTTTTCTGGCTCTGCTTTTTTAAACTTACTATTATCTCTTATATTTCTGATATTTGCTGATCTTAATTCATCAGAGTATTATATTACATCAATGTTCCTTAAGCATTCCTCTACTTTTGTTTACTTTGGCTGTTTCCTTTCCCCCCTACTCCCAATTACAAATAATACTCTCCTGAAAATCTTTGAAAAAAGAGCTCTTTAAAAATAATTTTCAAATTGAGGGGATGGTTTATAAAAATGCTTGGTTTTTAATTAATTTTTGGTTATCTTATATTTGGCAAATATCATCAGTACAAGCATTCTCATTATACAGCCTGGAAAAGAAGAGGGTACATGAAACCACAAATCTTTTGTTTTATTTAAATGCTTACCTTCAGCCTTAGAATCAATATTAAATATCAGTTCGGAGGCAGATCAGTAAGGGCTAGGCAATTGAGGTTAAATGACTTGCCCAGAATTACACAGCTAGAAAGTGTCTGAAGCCATATTTGAACCTAGGCCCTCCTATCTCCAGGCCTGAAACTATATTAACTGAGCCATCTCCCTGCCCTAACCACAAATCTTTATTATATATAGCTTGCATTAAAAAAGAATATATTTAATATTTGTCTCAAAGTTAATCCTACTTCCTCTGAATCTCCTGTTCTCTTCTTTGCAGTAAAAAATTATTATCCAAGCCCTCTTTTTTTCCTTTTTCTTCTTCCTTTGGCAACTTGATCACTTGTTGTCCTTCATTTCTCAAATGAAAAGAGCCCTCCAAACATGAATCATGTAACCATGGAAAAACATCCTAAATTAATTAAATAAATAAATGAATTAAAAAAAGGAAAAAAGCCCTCCATTATCACAATGTAAGGTTATAATCCATGAGGGTTGTTTGAATATATAGACAGTTTGAAGGTAGCTGGACAGGTCTGGGCCACTCATCAGAGTTGGAAAATCACTGTGCCCACACTACTACTATGAGGTAGTTTAGAGGGCAGACAAGGAAAGAAATTGTTGAGGGCACATTATGTACCAAGAGTTGAGCTTACAAAGAAAGGTAAAAACAATGGCTTCTTACAAGGATTCCATAGTCTAATGAACAATGATAAAGGGCTAAATTAGGATAAAGTCCTTTCATCCAAATATGAGGAGATAATATATGTGTCACCTCTGAACCCTATCATCATCATCATCACCATCATCATCATCATCATCAGGGACCACTAAGGGAGTCCAATTGGACAAATACCAGGTGTGTGTAAAGGGAATTAGCTCATCCTCATTCATTGTTTAGACTTTAGCCATCAGAAATAATGTCACCCCACCCAACTTAGAATTAAGTGGGGAGGGGAAGGTCTGTTACCCACATGTGATAGTAAGTAACAAATCAAAAACAAGGGACTGCCCTTTGGGCAGTCCAAAACAGTGTTGAGGCTGCCATTTGTCCACTTGAAATTGGAGGTGGATGCAGGAAGTGACAAAAGATGCCATCTTTTAAATATGATGGTAACTTCCTGTGGGGCAGTTGGCGCTTTGAACTTGGAGCTGAAGGATCTCTGCTGAGGCCTCAGGTGGCTTCCCTCTGAATTGTAACGTGGGTAAGTTAGGCTGACTCTCTTTCTCTTCCCTTGGCGTTTCTGGAGGCTATATCCTCAAGGAGGCTTCTCTTGCCTCTAATTGTAAAAGGCCTTGTTTAATTAACCTCTGTGCTCCTCTGCTGGGGCCTCTAAATTCTCATCCGGTCTGGACCTCTGGTCTGGGTCAGAGTTTCTCTCTCTCAGTTTCCCCACCTTCAACCTTCCTAATTGTAAATAAACTTCCATAAAAGTCATCCTGACGTGGGTCTATTTTAAATTGAAATTGCGTTAATCCAATTTCTGGCGACCATACCTTAAATATCTAGTTTTAACTCTTACACAGGAGAGGTTCTGTCATGTCTTGATTTTTACAAAAATAATGGAAAGAAAGAAGAGGAATACATAGGGAAAAAAGGAAAGGAAGATTTTAGTAAATTATCTCACAGAATCAGGGTGAAGTAGCCATCTACATAAATGAAAAGGAGGGGATGAGGTGGAGTGGCAGACACTTGTTTAATTTCATTTGGATTGGTCAAAAGAAGGAAGAATACATACATGTCCACATAGAGTTGATTAGACAAATGCAATTCATCCAACAGGGAAATAGGAAAGAAAAGGGAAAAAGGAAATTAAGAGGGTAGATTAAATAATTATTATTGTTCAGTCATTCAGTCACATCAAACTTCTAGACCTTTTTTCTCTAGAGTTTCTGGCCCTGGAGGTTAAGGAAAATATATGAAACTCAGAAAGCTACAGTTTGCCATTATAAGGATGATATTAGAAAATTAGTATTGTTTTATTAGTTTAGAGATAAGAAGTAAAGAAGCTGGCTTGAGAAAGAATTGGAGTTTGAAGCAGAGCTGAGACAGCATGTCAATTTCAAATGTTGGCAGTTGTAACCATTTTCCTGTGACAGTTACTCTCTCTGGGTGTGGCAGTTTGACAGTTGGTCTCTGGCAGTTGGCAGAGTCACACACAGGGACTTTCTCTATCAGGCCTGGAGAAGGTAATATCTTTGCCTCTCTCTCTCTGTCTGAGTGAAAGACCTGAAGGAACTTAGTGTTTTCTTTCCCAACTTGGGAAACACTATTGATTATCTATTACTGTTTATAGATTGATTAAACTCTCAGAAGACCAAAGAAACCCTGGTCTTTGGTTTGGACTCTGAGTCTGTTAAGGCTCAGAGTCTTAACTTGATTCTTGTTGAGACTCAACCAGCTAGCCTTTGTTATTTTTATAACTTAAAGGCAAAGTTAAGAATTCTAAGGATAATAATGGCAGTTTTATTTAGAATAGTATAAATTTGGGTTAGTCAGATCAGGGAGGATTAGTGTAACCTGTGAAACACAGGAGAAGTGGTTCCTTGCAGAGCCGGGGAGTTTTATTTGGGTGGAGTTAGATTCCCTTAGAATTAGAAATCCTTTTTATCCTCATATATTTTAAATAAATAGTTTATTTTTCTATAAAAGAGTCTCTTTAGCGTTCCTTGCACCTGACTCTGAAGGGAAGTTCATCTATGAGCTTCACTTCACTTTATCACTAAATATACTTTTGATTATATCTATCAAAAGTATCTTAAACAATTTGAACCTTTATTTCTGTAGTTTTTGTCCTTTGTTTTTATAGCTCACCCAATAATTATTTTTACACCATTCAAAGTCTTTTTCTCCTGACCTTTTCCCTTGAAGTTTCTCCCACAAGTGTCTACAACATGGGTTGGCAAACTACAACTAGAAAGCCATGTCTTAAAATAAAATTGAGCCAAGAATTTTTTGTATTTAAAAAAAGATAAAACTTTATTTACAAATGTAAAAACTATTCTTAGCTATATAAAAAAAAAAAACATGTGGAAGGCCACAGTCCATAGTTTGCCAACCTATAGTCTAGTATCAATTTAATTAAATCTCATATGGCAGGTAGGCAACATTGCTTTCAGCATTCTTTGCCAATAAGGAGTCAGGATTTCCTCTGTATTAAGAGCAATAGCACAGGGCCATCCTTGCCCAAACAGCTTCATGTTTCAAGCTGGGTTTATACAAACCCATTGGCCATGACCATAAAATATTTATCTCAATCTGCTTGTCAAGGTTTCTACCTTTCTGTCAGATGGTAAATAGCAAACTTCATGATTTGTCTTCTGAAGTATTCAAGTTTTTTTTCTTTTAAAACAATGTTATGGGGGCATCTGGGTGGCTCAGTGGATTGAGAGCTAGGCCTAGACACAGGAGGTCCTAGGTTCAAATCTGGCCTGAGACAGTTCCTAGCTGTGTGACCCTGGGCAAGTCACTTAACCCCCATTGCCTAGCCCTTACCACTCTTCTGCCTTAGAACCAATACACAGTATTGATTTTAAGATGGAAGGTAAGGGGTTTAATAAACAAAACAAAATAAAACAATGTTATAATTATAACTTGCCTCAGTTTTTGCCAAATATCAGAATTGAAGATGCAACTCATTATACATATAGATAGTATATATTATTATAGTGATATATATGATATAATAAAATTATCAAGTATTTATTATATCACAAAATGATATAATATATAATCATTATATATAATATTATGTAATAGCAAATATAAATTGTTCTGGTTCTGTTTACTTCATTCACTTCATTCATATAAATCTTCCCAAGTTTGTCTCAAGAATACATCCTTTTTGGGGCAGCTGGGTAGCTCAGTAGATTGAGAGTCAGGCCTAGAGACAGGAGGTTCAAATCCGGCCTCAGACACTTCCCAGCTGTGTGACCCTGGGCAAGTCACTTGACCCCATTGCCCACCCTTACCACTCTTCCACCTAGAAGCCAATACACAGAAGTTAAGGGTTTAAAAAAAAATTTTAAAAAGACATCCTTTTTGTCATATTTTATAGTATAATGATATTTTATTATATTCATATACAATAATTTGTTTGGTCATTCCTGAAATGATAGATATTTTTTTTCTTTTCCAGTTATTTACTACCACAAACAAATGGGTTCTGAAATGTCTAAAACTGATCATGTCATTTGATTCTATTTACAATTATTTGATTTTGTCCTGTAACTCCTTAAATCAAGGTTGTCTTTGAACTTAATTTAAATTCTAGCTGGCTTGTAATGGGTTAAATTTAGAAATCCAGTTCTCTTGCTGCAGCTTGTCATAAGGGATTTCGGTCCAATACCTTTCATTACATCACCAAGCTATCTTTCAAGGATGATTGGTTTGCACCTAGCAGCTGGATTCAAACAATGATCATTTCTTAGTGACAGAAAGAAAAGAGGGGAACACTGCTAGCTCCTCATTACCAAACTGCCCATCAATCATGTTGTTCACCTTGTCTCAGCTCTGTAACCAGTCATGTTGTCCTCAAAGTCCCTGTTGTCCCCTAACCTGTTCCGGGCTTATAAAAATATCTTCCAATTCTGGATCTTTGGCATAAATTGAGACAAGCCACTGACCCATCTTATTGTCAGGTTACCAACCCTGATAATGTGATAGTGAAATATCATCTCATGTGGAGAAATGTGCCTCAGTTTACCTTTGTGTTAATTTCACTCCTGACAGTCCTTTCCCTCTATTTTTTGGTGATGGAGAGTAGTAGAGTTACATACCTACTTGTGGTACTGCTGGGTCAAAAAGTATGTATGATTTAGTGACTCTTGGGGTGTAGTTTCAAATGGCTTTAGATAACAACTGGATTAATTCACAGTTTTATTAACAGTAAGGAGTCTCTTTAAAATGCTTATAATTTGCCTTTTTGGATACTTTTTACCAGTTCGAGGGGTGGGATCTGGACTTGAGAGATGTTTTAATTTTCATTTTTATTTGAACACTTTTTTCATGTGAGTGTTGATAGTTTAAATTTCTGCCTTTGAGAATTGCCTGTTTATAGTCTTTGATCATTTATCTACTGGTGACTGGCTGTCTTTTATATATTTGAATCAGTTCCTTATATGCCTTGTTCAATTTTATAAACATAGCTATTAAATCTTTATCAGAGAAACTTAGAAATATTTTTCTCAATTAACTTTTTCCACTTTAATTTTAAAACTTAAAGCATTGGCTTTGTTTCTGTAGGGGCTTTTCAATTTAAGGTCATCAGAATTGTCCATTTTATCTCCTTGAGATGCTCTCTATCTCTTCTGTACTCATGGACTCTTCCTGTATTCACAGTCAATTAATTTATGATGTAACCTTTTATTTTGAAGTCATGCATGCATGTATGCATTTGGAACTTATTGTGGTACCTGGTGTGAGATATTGGTCTAAAACTAATTCTTAGGGGGCAGCTGGGTAGCTCAGTGGAATGAGAGTCAGACACGGAGATGGGAGGTCCTAGGTTCAAATCTGGCCTCAGAAACTTCCCAGCTGTGTGACCCTGGGCAAGTCACTTAACCCCCATTGCCTACCCTTACCACTCTTCTGCCTTGGAGCCAATACATAGTATTGACTCCAGGACAGAAGGTAAGGGTTTAAAAACAAAACCTTAATTTTTATAAGACTTACTTTCTAGTTTATATAGCATTTTCTGTCAAATAATGGTCTCATCTCAATCCTTGGGTCTTTTGGTTTATTGAATATTATGTTTATATGTAAGGTAGCTAGGTAGCACAGAGGATAGAGAGCTAGGTCTGGAGTCAGAAAAGCCTCAGACACTTACTAGACATGTGACCCTGGACAAGACATTTCACCCTCAGTTTTCTCATTTATAAAATGAGCTGGAGAAGGAAATGGCAAACCACTCCTGTATCTGCCAAGAAATCCCTAAATGGGGTCATGAAGACTCAGATATGACCCCTACCAAGTGACTAAAAAACATATTCATATGTCCTTTTTCTTCTATTACAATGTTTACAGAATCTATTCTACGACCAACTTTGTCTTTTAAAGAGGTGATTAATGTCTTATTATTTAGTGTGAGATTTGGTATTCCTAAGTAACCTGTCTTCTCAATTTTTTTATTCGTTTGCTTGAGATTCTTAACCTTTTGTGTCTTTAGATGAATTTTACTATTTTTTCAGCTCTGTTAAGTGATCCTTTCATATTATGATCAGCATAGCACTGAACAAGTAAATCAATTTAGGTAGTATTGTCACTGTTATTATATTTTCAGGGTCCAATCATGACCTATTAATATTTCTCCAATTATTTAGCTCTATTTCTTTTAAAAGGTTTTTATAATTTTTTTATTAATAGAACTCTTGTATGTAGCTTGGTAGGTTGCTTCTCATTATTTCATACACTCTATAATTATTTTGAATGGAATTTCTCTTTCTCTTTTTTCCTACTGAGTTTTGTTAATTATATAAAAAAGGAATGATTTAAGTTAATTTTGTATCCCGCTACTTTGCTTCAGCTAACTTTAGTTAATTTTTAGTTGACTCTCTAGGGCTCTTTAAGTCAATCACCATATCTGTAAAAATAGATAATTATGTTTCTTGTTCTTTTTCTCTTATACCCAGTCCCTCAATTTTTTTTTCCTGACTTATTGCTATTTATAAAGCCATGTCAAACAACAGTGATAATAAGGGACAACTAACTTAGTATCAAAGAAAACTATCAATCTAGTAATTGATTCTCCCTACAATCTCCAATCTTTCCCCTAGACATGTCTCTACCAAGACAAGTTGAGATACTATTTGGAAGAATTGTGAGCAAGAAAAAGGTTATGATATATGAAAGTTACACTTTTGGGTCAACATTCTCCTTCATCAAATAGAACAATAGTCATTTAATAACTAAGTGTTCTCCTTATTGTTTTTGTATCATGAACCACCTTGGCAGTCTAGTAAACCCTATGAACTCATTCTCATATTAGTATTTTCATATTAATAAAACAAATGGGGTTATAAAAATTATATTGAAACTTATGAAAATATTCCAAAAATCAAATTTACCAACAGCAGTTTAAAGGACCTTGCCCTGGAATTATCAAAGGGGCCCTCCCTGGGTGCAATATCTTCATTTTTTCTAAATGAAGAAGGCATTGACCATAAGTTGGCTATAAATTAGTCACTTGAGGGTTTGGGGAATTCAATGATATATTCTAGAAAGAGGGACTTTTTGGTCTAAGTTTGATTATCACTGAATTCCTATTTCCAGGACCATACTCTTTTTTCTTGACATTTTATATTTTTTAAAAGGAAAATGTCTGAAGTCGTTTCTGACTAGAGAAATTATTATTTCTGTTAAGATGATTCTCAGACTACAGAATGATTAGCAGCTTCACAGCTCAACCTGTGGGGATTGGGCAATCTTAGGGCCATTTGTATCAGTCCCCCAGAAGATAGGAACTTAGAGAATCCTTAACAAAGAGGGTCCAAGCCCAGTAGCTCTCCTATGGATTTCAATTAGATATCTTTTCAGATGTTACATATGGATAAGATGGTATACTGCCAATAGTGTTGATATCTCAAATTGATAGGGAATAATTCACAGGCTAGAATTTGTGTGGAAATCCTATGAGAATCTCCCACAGTAAGGAGACTCCCCCAACTGCCAAATTCAGACAGTATGGAAAAATTCTTTTGTAGGAGGAGGACCAATCAGCAAGATGCCTAAAGCTTCTTTATATCAGGTAACTTCTTTATTTCACTGAGGAAGGTATAAATTAAGGATACTGGGATCATAGGTAAGATGGGGAAGGAGAGAGGAAGATGGGGAAGTCTAACACTAAATCTAGATGAGTAAAATCTAGGCTGTCCCCTTTTTGGGAAAGCCTTTTTGGTGGAGTTCCACACTCAGCTTGGTTATAGCTTCTCTCCACTAGCTGATAGATGACTGAGCTATTTAGGCCAGATGATGATAAGTAGCTGATGTTGATCTTTTGAGATGATTTGTTAAGGTATATGTAGAATATAACTTGATGGTATATATATATATTGCAGAGTGTAGACTGTGACAGAGATTGACCAGAACTGCTAGACACAGCACTGTGGATTAGGCTAATTACAATCAGGAAAGGATTACTAGGGTTCAATGGAGACCTATCCAAAAACCTCCCTTCCACCCTTTCACCCAAACTCAGAACTGAGTTCGTTTGCCTGGGATTCACTTCCTTTTATAGTGCTGCTCTAACAGTCTTTCAACTGACTCCTGGCTTCTTTGGGGTTCTAATCTCTGAACCCCAACTTGATGTTGCTTGTATAAAATGGCCACTTGCAAAAGATGGCTACATTTTTTAATGTTGAATTGAATTTAAAAGGTTTTATGTGTCTACATTTGTTTTTCGACAAAGCCTCTGGAATTCCTCCAATAAATATGTTTGCTTTAGGTCTTAGCTTACCATTATAAGAAAAGGTCCATTTATTACTATGATTTTAAAAAAAGAAATGAGTTGTATTTTGTCAGAAGTTTTTGCTGGGTTTCTTACTGTATTGGTTTCTATTTCTGTTATTAATATGGACTATAATATTTATAGTAGTCCTACTGTTGAACCATGATAATTAAATTAAGTCTACACAAAGGTGAGAGCACCTTCCAATTCTGGGAGGTCCTAAACCACTGCTAGAGTGAGTAACCAATCAGAATTCTATGAGAAAGCATCTATTGTGATTGGATACGCAGGATAGGGGAAGGCACTGGAAGTGACATATATGTGACTCCTTCAAAAGAGGAGGAGAGTGAGGCTGTGACTGGTGTGGTGAAGGAGACCTGAGGGAGCTTTGCTAGTTCGTGACCTAGACTGTTTCATGTGGGTAAGTTAGGCTGACTCTCTTTCTCCTCCCTTGGCGTTTCTGGAGGCTCTACCCTCAAGGAGGCTTCTCTGGCCTCTCTGATCGTAAAAGGCCTTGTGGCTAGAAGGCTTGTTTAATTAACCTCTGTGCTCCTCTGCTGGGGCCTCTAAATTCTTACCTGGTCCAGGCCTCTGGTCCAAGCCAGAGTTTCTCTCTCTCAATTTCCCTACCTTTGACCTTCCTAATTGTAAATAAATCACCATAAAAGTCAATTTTGACTTGAGATTATTCCTTAATTGGGGAAATTTCCCCTGGTGACCACCTTTTAATATATTGAACCCATAAAACCCCCTTTTCTCCCTTACAACCAATCCTATATTCTAGGTATAAATATAACCTAATCATACTTTATAATCTTTTAAAATATATTATAGTCTCTTTGCTTAGAGTTTATTTTTTGATGGGTGGGAATACTTAGTGTCTCTTTGGATGAAACATCAAGACCAGGCTAATATCAAAGAAGAAATTTGTTAGAATACTTTGGTTTCCTAGAAAATAATTAAAGCAATAACAGGATTAAGTATCTTTGAATGTTGATAGAATTTACAATCTGCATTTTCCCCTATATGCTGCTTTGAGTGCATCTCAAAAGTTTAGTATGTGATCTCATTATTGGCTCGTTCTTTAATGAAATTATCTACTGTTTCTGTTATTTGGGATACTTGTAGGTTTACATTTTCTTGAACTTCGAATCCTTTCTTTAGGGGCCCTTTGTGATTATAACTCTTGTGTGAAGTTAGTAAAGAATGTATTTTTCTGCATTTGTTTATAAGATTCTATGTACTAGAATATACATAGCAGAGAAATATTTATACTCCTTTGAATTCTCACTCAGTTATTACCAGCTACCTATAATATTTCACTTATCTATTGTTCTCTTTGGTTCCTTAAATTTTTTCTTGTTTTTTTTGAGGTAGGTCAGATTTATTTATTTTATTTATTAATATTTTCTTTTTATCAGTAAGAATATCAAGGTCCTGAAATGATTATATTTTTATTGTTTCTTTCTCACTATAATCTAATGAACTATTTTTACAAATATGTATAGGTGCTATCCAATTTGGAAAATGCAGATCATTACTAGTAATTCACTGTCCATGAGGCCTTTAAGTACAAGGCCGTTTTCTTGTTTATTTCTATTTCTACTTTTGCCTTGTTTGAGATCCTGACTGCTTCTTTAGTTCATTTGAGGCAGATCAATTATGCTCAGCTCCTTATTTTAGCTCTGGTTGACTGTGCTTCAAGTATGTGTGTAAATAACACATTGTAGGATTCTGCTTTCTAATGCATTTTGACATGCTCTTTCATTTTATGATTGTTTACGCTAATCATGTTTATTTTTATGATTAATTGTACATTTCCTTTCATGTACTCTTTTGTACTGTTTCCTTGCTTTGTCCCAATCTTTTTTCTTTATAAGGAAAACAGTGGTGAAAGAAAATGATTGATTCTGAAGATCTAGAATTTGAACAATCTGTTTTTCTTCTACTGGCTTTTCTCTCTTCTCCTAGTACAGATTCTTTTTACTGGTTCTTTTTCTTTCTTTTTTCTTCTTTTACTTCTCTTTTACAACCCATATTCCAAAGCTGGTTTGTTTTGCTTGTGGCTATTCTCTCTGTGATACGACCTTTCCTCTTAAACACATCCTTTTCACACTGTCCCCATCTATTTCCCTGAATTGAATGTATTTTTACTTCAAATGATATGTGTGTTCAACTTTTCCTTGCCCAATTGAGATGAAAATGAAGTTCACATGAAGCCTTCTTTTCTACTCCTTCTATGTTTGGAAACTCTTCTTATATACCCAAGTATGAGAAGAAGCAAATTCTCCCCTTTTCCTCTTTCATGACCATCAAACTAAATTTGTCCCCTTCTCTCCACCTCCCCTCCCCATTCTTCTGCTAGTCTTATTTCATATCCATCAAACACCTGAGATAAGTACTTTGAATGATATGGTTGGACTTGAGCTTTAAGAAAATCATTTTGGTGGTTGAATGGAGGGTGGATTGGAAAAGGAAAAGACTTGAGGCAGCAGACCCACCAGCAGGGTGTTTCAACAGTTTTTAGTTTGAGTTGCACACTTTGAACTAATATACTTTTTCATACACGTTAAAAATAATGCATTGTAAAATTCTTACCATTGTAATCATAATATTTGAATCTACTCACCTGGATTAAAGTGTCATTTGACTCCACTTTAATGACCACTGATGAGAAAAGTTCTTTTTCTATTTTCCTTATCTTAGATAAGGATTTTGGATGACGCACAGTGACATTAATTGCATCTTTAAAATCAAAAACACTAATTTCTGGTGGATCTAAAATTGCTATTTGGAGAAAACACATATGAAATAGTTAAAAATCAAGGAATCTTCTAAAGACCAACAATAATGATACTTGCTTCACTAAGAGCTTTTCCTCAAAGAATCTCAGTACTTGCAGATATTTTCTTTTTAATTTGACTAAGACTTCAGCTGGGTCAAGAAAGATTCTCATTTTACTGGTAAGAAAAATGAAGAATATAAAAACTCAGTAAATATCCCAGAAAAATAAAATGAGTCATGAGAAAGCTAAGGACAGAATCCAATTAAATGTCCTAACTTCTAGTCTATTATACTAAATATAACTAGATCAGACTAATTTCTATTAATATCATATAAGTATTTCACTATTATTCATTGCAATGAATCTCAAGATCTTCCAAATTATTTACTTTGGTGGAATTTTGTTGTTATGAAAATTTACCAACAAAAAATTCTCAGATTAGAAGTTGACAACTAGTCTCTATTATTGAAAAAGCTGGAAGCAGACAGAAAGAAGCTCTATAGTAAACACTATAGGGTGGGTCAGCAATCCCTTTTGCCCAGCATGTCTTCAGAACTGAACTAGGCATATCTGGTGCTACTGATGAGTATAAAGCATGGAGGTGGTGAAAATATTGAACATGGTGTTGGGGATATGTGATGGAGTAGTAGAAGGATATAATAGCTTCTTCAGAAACTATTTAATAGCACCCTATCCTTTTTGGAAAGAAAGTGGTATTATTCATATACTGACTACAATCTCTTTCCTTCTTCAAATTCTAAGGTAATATATACTTAAATATAATCACGTGTGAATAAGTAATTGCTGTTTTGTTGCAAGTTGGGAAGTGAAAGAAATTGAAAGTGCTGCAGAGAGATGAAAATGCCAGATGAAAAATCTATGACTAGTTTAGTTCACACTCAAGTCAATTCTATTTTAATTCCCCCCCTCCCCCCATTCTTGTAGAAAAGCAAATTAAAATAATAAAAAAAAACTTACTTTCTGTTATGGGAAAGAAAGAGAGAAGACATTCAACTAATTTTTCCTTTCCACTGAAGCCTGTTACATTGACAAGGTAGTTTTCCTTAATTTCATACATATCTGTAATTTCACAGGATAATGTTGTGATATTTGTGCAATATTCAATGGCCTTCCATTCTTCAAGGGGACTGTGTTTAAGGGGAAAGAAAAAGGGAATGATCGATCTAAGATTTCTGTAACATGAATCACAAGCTAAGCCAATACTTTAAGCTTTAAATGTAAAAGGAAGAGGATTCTTCTTTCATATTGTCCACAGAGAGAAAAAGCCATCATATTGTAATTTAGAGGTCATTAGTAACTTTGGGAATAATAATTTCAGCAGGATGATAATCAGTGAGATGGTAGGACCTAGTGAATGTTTTGAGACATGAGATAAGAGTGTTTGGTTGCAAGGAATATATAGTATATAGGGAAAGTTTAGAGAAGGAGATAAACTTCCAGAGAAGATTGGAGACAACTGGTGTTAAGAGTACATGTAGGAGGGGGAGGCTGGGTGGCTCAGTGGATTGAGAGTCAGATACAGAGATGGGAGCTCCTGGGTTCAAATCTGACCTCAGATACTTCCTAGCTGTGTGACCCTGGGCAAGTCACTTAACCCCCATTGCCTAGCCCTTACCACTCTTATGCTTTACAACCAATACCCAGTATTGATTCTAAGACTTAGAAGGTAAGAGTTAAAAAAAAAAAAGAGTACATGTACAGGGTTGGTCTTGGTGAAGAAAAAAGGTTATCTTCTTATCACAGATGGAGTAGAGGAGGAAATAGTACAGAATAATATCAAGGGATTATTAAATAAAGGTAGAGGGAAGATGTGCTGGGGGAAGCATGAAAAAAAAAAAGATTTGAAAGGGCCTATATGGTGAGTGAAAGTCAATAACAGTCAACTAACATTTATTAAACACCTACTATTTGCTAGGCATTGTGCTAAGCATTGGGGCTACAAAAAGAGGTAAACAACAGTTTCTGTCCCTCAAGGAGTACAAAATCTAACAGGAAAGACAAGAAGCAAACAAATATGTGCATACTAGCTATATACAGAATATATGTATGTATATATATATATATATACATACATATATATTAGTACAGAAATAAGAAATAAATAAAACAGGAAGGCATTAGACTTAAGAGAGGTTGGAAAGGGCTTTTTGTAGAAGATAGGATGTGTTAAGATTTAAAGGAAGCCAGAGAAGACAGTAGGTGGAGAAAGGAGGGAGAACATTCCAGGTATAGGAGACAGCTAGAGAAAAAGCCAATGATCAAGAGATGGTATGTCTTGTTTGTGGAATAGACAGGAGACCAATGTCGCTGTTTACAGAGAACATGGTGGGGAGTAATGTGTAAGAAGACTGGAAAAGTGGAAGGGGGCTAGGTTATGAAGGCTTTTGAATGTCAAATAAAAGATTTTGTATTTGATTCTGGAAGTAATAGAAAGCCACTGGAGTGTATAGAATAAGGGAGTGGCATGGTCAGATACAAGATTTAGAAAAATCACTTTGGTGGTTGAATGGAGAGTGGATTTGAGTGAGGAGAGATTCGGGGCAGGCAGACCCATCAGCAGGTTGTTTCCAATAGGCTGGGTGTGAGGAAATGAGTGCCAGAGTGGCAGCAGTGTCAGAGGAGAAAAGGGGGTATATTTGAGAGGTGTAAAGATGAAATCAATAGACTTGGCAACAAATTGGATAATGGAAAATGAAAGATACAATATAGCACAAAAAAGATATAGCACAAATATAAATCAGCACAATTTCAGGAATTTTTCTTTTTTGGTTCAGAAAGATATGAGTTGGAACAGAGGAGATAGATAGTAGAAGTGAGGGAGGGTTGGTATATAGAACTGAAGATAAGGGAATAGCATAGTTGAACTGGTTGTTCAATGAGTTGAGAAAGGGAAGAGAGAATAATGTAGTCAGAGAGCAATGAACTAAGGAAAGTATAGGAGTGATTAGAAGTCATGGTGAGGATGAAGAAAGGGTTTAGGATGAGTAAAACAAAAATAAAAGTGTGACCACCCTTGTGTTAGATAAGGTGGAGTATAAAAGTAACTCATGGCATTGAGTAACAGGAAGGTTAGAATAATTAAGAGATCTTAATCACATATGTTGAAGCCCCCTAAAATGAGTAAATATGATCTTAGACTGAACTAAGAGAAAGAGTGTCCAAGACTTGGAAGCTGATAGTTCCATTGCACTGTAACCAGGTCAGGTCTCCTCTGGAGCGCTCTATTCACTTCCAAATATCATATTTGAAAAGCTGGGAGAGTAGCTAGAGAAGGACAAACAGAACAGTGAAGAGCCTTGAGTTCATGCAAAGAAAACCCACTGAAATAAGTAGGAATATTTAGTTTGAAAAAGGAAAGACTTAAAGAGGAATATGAAAACAGTTTTCAAATATTTGTAATAATAATATAATGTAGCAAATGGATTGGATTTAGCCTACCTGGTTCTAGAAGGCAATATAAGGAATAATGCGTAAAAGTTGCAAAATACCCATTTAGATAAGATTTCCTAACAATTAGAGTTATTGAAAATGTGAATGGGCTACTGTGGAAGGTTCTTTCTCCCAAGAAGTCTTCCATTAAAGGGTAGATGTGTTGGAGATTGTTGTTCAGGTGTGGGTTGAACTAGATATCCTGTGAAGTTCCTTTCAAGTTTGAGATTCCATGTGAAATAAGAATCTGGGATGATCAGTTCAATCCTAGTTTTGTGACACACAGGAAATAATTTACATTTTACAGAAACAGTAGACTAGTTTGACATACCAAACTAGGGAAACGAGTAAAATAACTAAAACCGAAAATTACTATTTTGACTTAATAAAGAATTTTGTCCTGGTCTTTGATTATGAAAATATATCTGGTTGATCTACGGTTTGACTTGTTCTCTAAATGCACTTAGAGATCTATGGATTTGGTTACTCTAAGTGCAATGGTCAATTTATGGTTTTGATTTGTTTTGTAAAAATGTGAATTTTTTCCCCTCTTTTGGCTCACCTGTATTTATACATTTCAAGAATCTTGACTTAAAAAGGAAGAAAAAATCCAGAAAATTTATTTTAATGTGTAGGTCCATCACAACCAGATTTTCTCCACTAATATTCTTCCCCAAATAGAAAAAGAGAACCATTAAATGCAAAGTACAAAAATGTAAAACAGACCTCCAAAGTTTGTACCATACAGTATAGTAAATTGGTGTAGTGGCACTGCTGTTTGATTTCCAAGATAAAGTGTGCTGAAAATTATGAGATGTCATCGTTAAGTTGCAAGACTGCACTGGAATTTCTAAGGAAAGAAAAAAAAGTAATTAGAAAAACTAGCAATACTGGAACAAGAAAAAAATGTCTTGCATTCCATTGTTTCTTAATCTATTCACTAGTGATCTACGGCTAAAAAGCACAAAAAGACCAATTTCAGTTATGACCTATCAAATACTAGCTCAGGTAAAGAGTTTCTTCATAAGATCCGAAGGATCTTGGAAACACGAAGAAGAAAGATATCTACAATCATTTCTATTCCTGCAGGCCTGGGACAGAAGTTGGAACTGAGAACCTGCTCTTCTCCTAGGATATGAGCCTAATAGTTGTTACTTGCTTCTGAACTTCCTTGCTAAACACACACAGAGTAATCTGCAACTGCTCTCCTCTCTCACATACCTGGACATAGGTACCCATATCAGTTTGCTCTGGAGCTTTGATTTGGAATCAGATCATGAGCAATAAAACTACCAGTAGGTACCTCTTCCCCTGTGTTGCCTATGGTGCCTTGGTGCACAGTCTTGTCCTCTTTCAATTTCTGGGCACTGGAATGCTCTGTGCAGCTTGTTTCTGAATAGATACTATCCTCAATGTCTATTGATCTTTCTGTCTCCCTATGCTGACCTGCACTAGAAAAATGACTCTTTGTGACTATTTTTGGATTCATTCCCCCATTGGGATATAGACTGGTGCCTTTTTTGGATCTGTTTGAAGGAATTGAGTGTGTATGTGAGGAACTTCCTGTACTTATTCCTGCTATTCTGCCATCTTGGCTTTGCCTTGAGGCAATTTTCCTAAATTTATTCCTTACATTATAGTGTTCAAGTTTTTTGAGTTGTCAAGTTCTGTGAGATCTGTAATCCTTAAACTGTGTCTACACATCCTGTCATTAAGATTACTATGCTTGGTTTGTATGGACATCATGTTCTCTTTTAACATTTTTACTTTTGCTTCCCTTCTTCAAGATTTCTTTCATTTCTGTGTATTTGCATTCCCAATCTATTATTCTTTCTTTTTCTTCTTTAGTAAGGTTTGTCACTGTTGATTCAAGTTTTTCTATTCTGTTGATTATTTCTGCTGTAAAATAATAATTGATATGTGGAGACATAATGCAGCGGTAAAAAATAATTTTGTTCTCTTTCCTAATGCTTATAGATTATGAGGGCAAGTTGTGGGTTTTTGTTCATAAGAAGATCGCACAGATAAATTACTTTTTCATCGTATTATATTTTTCATGCCAATTCTCTCTTCCCTTGATGGGGCTATTCAAGAGCTGATTATATATTCATAGCACCTTACAATTATCTGTATCAGTAATGTAATTCATACTAAATCACAGAATTGTGTTCTGAATTCCAGCAAAACTATTGTCCACCTGGAATTAGCACTCCAAACTATTTTACTCTTACTTTACTGAATAGTCACTCCCAAATACTTTAATTCCTATTCAAAATTCATTCAAACCACTTATAAATTTCTTACCCAGCAAGGCGGATGAAGACATAAAGTGGATCAGCTCTAGAAAGAAGATAGGACATTAGAATTACAACAAAAATTTCTGTAAATTAGGTTTACAATCTAGTTGATTATTATGTAATTATGTACTAAAGCATATCAGGTGTATTTTTTCCCACTTGCTAAAGAAGTCTTAACTAAATGACTCCCAGACAATTATAAGGAATTATATGTGCAATTATAAGGAATAATTTTAAATCTCAGTGAATTACAATGGAAATCAACTAGGAGAAAGAAAGTTTTTAAGCTGTGTTACAGGGAAATCAAGGAAGCAGGAAGTATCAGGCAGAGGCAGGGAGAATTCCAGAACTCTGGGGACAGTGATTCTCTGAGGAGACAGTTGCTGGACTTGCTCTCTAGAAGACCTGTCTGTGTAGACTTATTCCTCAAGCTTTCACCTGCCAAGAAGTGGTTTAGTTTGGTTTAAGCTACATGGGTGGACCGTGTTAGTAAGATCCTTACTCTCCTTCCTTTTGGATTAATACCCGCTGCTGTGATTCAAGTGGACTCCTGCCAGACCCTGAGGACAACAGTTGAGTGATCTCCCTGTTGACCCAGTGGACCTATATACCTTTCAGTTTTTCCTTACTCTTAATTACTACCAAAGGTGGGGATTCTGGTTAGGACATAATACAGATAGTATCTTAAGGTAGAGATAAGTATAGTAACATCTATTGGGAACCTGTTGGACCTTGGGGGGAGGGATTTAGTTTTAAACCTAGTTAGACTATCCCACTCCCTTCCCCTACCTGTCCCAGTTTTATAATAAACCCTCTTTAACAACATAGTGTTAATTGGTCAGTTTCTCCCTGATCCTTACCAAATCTAAGGGACTTCTGAACAACTGGCCCAAAGGTCATCAAGACATCAAGAACCTAGAAAACGACCTAAACCCCTCTAACCATTATACTACCTACTAATATTATTAACATATTTCAGCTGAAACATAAGTCATCTTCAAGAAAGGATGTATAGACATAGCTTAAGGATTATAGATTTCCAAGAAGAACATGACAATTCAAAAAACTTGAATATAGGAAAACTGCCTCAAGGTGAAGCCAAAATGGTAGAATAGCAGAAGGAAGCACAGTAACACCCCCATACACACACTAAATTATTTATTTATTTTTTTGCTGATTATAGAGAACATATAATTTGACAGAGCAAATTTAGTCTTTAAAGGTTTTCCTCCAGTAAATTGTCACCTGTACATGTTAAGGTCATCTTTGATTCCTTGATTAATGTAACAACTGTACACTGATCCTCTGATTATCAGTATAAATCAAGGTATGAAACAGAGAGATGGGCTATTATGAAGGATATCCTACACAGTCTCAATGGAAAAAGAATTCTTTAAACATCACATCATCCTCTATATTCTTCTATTTGCCAATAATATTGTGTTGGCTGTATCAAGTTCCTGAAAATTATAGACCCTCTTGAATGAGATCCACAAGTCAAAATAAATTAGCTAAATGAGTTAATTATTAAAAAGTAATAGCGGGGCAGTTGGGTAGCTCAGTGGAGTGAGAGTCAGGCCTAGAGACAGGAGGTCCTAGGTTCAAACCTGGCCTCAGCCACTTCCCAGCTGTGTGACCCTGGGCAGGTCACTTGACCCCCATTGCCCACCCATACCAATCTTCCACCTATGAGACAATACACCGAAAGTACAAGGGTTTTAAAAAAAAAGTAATAGAATTTGTTCCTATGTATTTCAGGCCCTCCTTCCCTTCCCCACACCATAGAAGGTATCATGCAGCAAATATATATAATGCTTTTCATGTTTCCATTTTTCAGTTCATTCTTTGGTGGAGCACATTCACAAGTAATTATTCAAATATTAAATCCATAGCTGTGTATAATGTTCTCTTGGTTCTACTTATTTCATTCTTTTCATTACCTCATGTAGTTCTTTCCAAAATTTTTTGAAATTAATCTGCTCATTGTTTCTTATGACACAGTAGCATTCCATCACAATCACACACCATAATTTTTTAAGCCATTCCCTCAACTGATGGGCATTCCCTTGATTTCTAGTTATTTTCCACCATACAGAGAGTGGCTATAAATATTTTGGAACATATAAGTTGTTTTCCATTTCCTCTGATCTCCTTGGAAAAGAGATTCAGCAGTTTTATAACTGTTTAGGCATTATTCCAAATTGTTCTCCAAAATGGTTGGATTAATTCACTGTTCCACCAACAGCATATTAGTATCCCCATTTTCCCATATTCCCTGCAACTATTTTCATTTTAGCCAATCAGACGGATGTAGAACGATACCCCAGAATTGTTTTGGTTTGCTCTTTCCTAACCAGTAATGATTTAGAGCATTTCTTCATATAACCATAAATGGGTTTGATTTCTTTAGCCCCAAACTACTTGTTCACATCTTTTGCCCATTTATCAATTGAAGGATGGCTCTTATTCCCATAAATTTGACAAAGTTCTTCATATATTTTAGATATGAGACCTCTATCCAAGAAATTATGAAAATGTTTTCCTAATTTTCTATTTTATTTTTGGCAACATTTGCTTTATTTTAACAAAATCTTTTCAATTTAATATACCCATAATTATCCATTTTATATCTCACAATGCTCTCCATCTCTTGTTTACTTATAAATTCCTCTCCTATCCATACATCTGATAGGTAATACATTCCCTGTTCTTCTAATTTGCTTATGATAGCTCCTTTTATGTCTAGATTATGTTTCCATTTTGATCTTATCTTAATGAATTATCTAAGATACTGGTCTATACCTAATTTTTGCCAAACTACTTTCTAGTTGTCTCAGCAATTTTTACCAAATAGTGACTTCTTATCCCAATAGCTTAGATCTATACTTTTGTCAAACACAAGATTACTATAGTCTTTTTTTTTTAACTTTTTAACCCTTAACTTCTGTGTATTGGCTTATAGGTAGGTGGAAGAGTGATAAGGGTGGGCAATGGGGATCAAGTGACTTTCCCAGGGTCACACAGCTGGGAAGTGTCTGAGGCTGGATCTGAACCTAGGACCTCCTGTCTCTAGGCTTGACTCTCAATCCATTGAGCTACCCAGATGCCCCTACTATAGTCTTTTACTATTTGTTGTATTATCTCTTCAGTTTCACTGATCTACCTTTCTATTCCATAGTCAATACCAAATAGTTTTGATAATTACTGCTTTATAATTCTGTTTAAAATCTGGTACTGCTAGATCTCCTTCCTCTATATTAAAAAATAATTCTTTTGATGTTTTGTTTTTTCAAATGAATTTTGTTTTAATTTCTTTCTAGCTCAGTATGATAGTTTTTTGGTAATTTCGTTGGGATGGCATTGAATAAGTAGATTAGTTTAGGTAGGATTGCCATTTTAATTATATTAGCTCTACCTATATAAGAACAATTAATATTTCCACAATTATTTAGATTTGACTTTATTTGTGTAAAAAGTGTTTTATGATTGTGTTCGTGTAGTTTCTAGGTTTGTTTTGGCATATAAAAACAGATTATGCTATGTAGTAAGATAGGCCTCCACTGAGTTATTATGTAATGCATTCATCTTGAAGGAGTGTTGTAGATGGACATCAAGCTTGGCTGAGAATTAAATATGGATAGTAAGAAGGCTAGATCATATCAAAGGAATCTGCATCGTACCTTTAGGGATGTAAAATTGCTCCCTGATTCAAAAACCATTTTTTAACACTAATATTTTCCCTGCAAACAATATGGTATGGTAAGGTTGTGAATTCTGCAATACTACAAACTCCCCAAGAATACAAATTGGTAATGAATAGGCAATGGAGAGATTTATGGTAGATGTAAGTAGACTGTAACATATCATCAGAGATGATTTATGGACAAGCAACATAAAAAAAAATTCAGGAAATGCAGAATTGGAAAAGAAGGTAAGATGGTAATAAAATGATATCAGGGAAAGTGTATGGACAGCCCAACTACTGCACTGCCACCTAGAAAATGTTCTAAGTATGGAAGAACATAGAGAAAAATCTCACAGATATTAAAAGTATGAATGTGTTGCCAATGTGGTCAATAAAGTTGGGGTGCTCCTTGCTAATAAGGAGGGGTAGAAGGTGATTGAGGTGATGGGAAAGGAATGAAAGGGATGGCTGAGTTCAGGGAAGGAATGGACAAGGTGGTAAATTGGATGGTAAGGGAATAGGTGGGGTATTCAGGAGAGGCAGCTTGAACAGGCTAGACGTTCAGGCTGGAGATAGAGGATAGTGGGGGAACAGGCTGAACCCTTCCAGGCAGGAAAGGTATCTCTATAGACACAAGGAGTTGGGCCAGTCAGAAATGGTTTAAATCTGCCTTAAGGGCTTTTCTTGTCAGTTTCTCAAGTCCCTCGAGGGAGGAGTCAAAGGGCTCCTCCCTGTCAGTGAAACTGATGGGTGCAGGAGGAAGTCTTGGTCAACGACTTCCTCCTAAGATGGATGCCTCCAGTTCCCTCAGGAAAAAAAGAAAATAATTCCTTTCCTCTTCAACCCTTGCCTAATCTTTGATACAATGATTCTCGAATCAGAGGTTTGAGTAAGTAACTGGGGGGATTTATTAATATTCAGGGTTGGTCAGAAAGGAGAGAGGGGTTTAGGATTTCCTGATAGCCACTAGGGAGGAACTCAAGGTGGGGGAGGGTCATAGGAATGGGTTAGACTGAGAGAGAGCCTGCTCTCTCAGCCAGGAAAGATTTGGTTGTGTTTAAAATAAAGTGTATACTAAATCAATAAAGTAAGGGATAGTTTGATTCAAGGATGTCCTACTTGCCTATAGGGAACTAAACCCACAAAGTATAATCACTAAAACACAAAAGCCACCCTTCCTCCCAGAGCCCACAAGGAAATCAGGAAAGGTAACAGGGGAATAATATGGAGAAGGTCAGGGAGAGGTCCAGAGAAATTAGCTAGGTTCAAATTGTCCAGAGACAAAAGCACAGGCCAAAAGCAAAGCTGAAACCCAAAAGCAGGGCTTCAGTTGGACCTTCCGCTCTCTTTAAGCCTCAGGTTCCAACTACCCTTCTGTCAGGATTCTAAGGCTTCTAACTGCCAGAAGTTTTCAGTTAACTTTTACAAGGGCAAAAGCCTTTGTTGCATCTTTGCATTACACCATCTATACCAGTGAAAGGAATAGCTACATTGAATGTATCACAGGTAGACACAAATATCAATTTATTCTTCAAAGGACATAAGATTTACTAGTGGCTATCACTATCTCCATGACAATTAATGATTACTTGATTATACATGTAAGATAAAAAAAAGATCTCAAACTTACCCCATGGGGGGAAAAATAGTAATGCAATAAATAGAGTATGCTGGTTCAGAAGCATTGCTGTTAAGATGAACTTATTTTGTTTTCACATCTGAAATGACATTAAATGAAAACATTATCTAATTTTAAAGAGCTTATTAAAACTACAAATATTAAATAGAAATAAAAGAATAAGAAACCAAACACAGAATTCAACAAATATTCATTAGTTCTAACTATGATTACATTATCATAGTGCATGCTGTAGACAGCACGAACAAAAATAAAGCGTGGTCCCAGAGCCATTTCCCAATAAAGAAGTGATCCGAAAAAATACAAACCATTTTCAGAAGATGAAATGCAAATGATCAGCAACAAAAAAAGTTCCAATCACTAATAAGAAGAAAAATAAATTAAAACGACAAAGTTTCACTTCAGATTAATCAAGTTAGCAAAGAAAAAAATGGGATGGAAATAGTCCCTGTGAGGAAATAAGTACATTAATAAACTTTTGGGAGTTTCAAAGTGGTTGAACTGTTCAGGAAATCAATCTGGAATTATTAGTGAGAATAATTGTAAAAAGGTGGTAGATGAAGTTGTTTAGGAGGTTGTGAAATCTATTTAGATGGTAAATGAGATTACTTTAAATAAGCTTCAGTAACTGCAGCAGGATGTAGTTTGTGATGAATCAACTGACAGGACACTTCACTCAATTGATTCCACCTTTTACAACTCACCAATGAGGAAGTAGATGATTTTTCTGAACTGTCAGTGCTATATGAATTTAGTTCTTAAGATGAATTCAAAATTAATAAACTCTGCTATTATGAATATTATTTCTGACTGCGATTTGTTAATCCTGAACACAGAAGATCAATAAGCTCTTGGATGAGCCATACTCTCTTCCTTTCCCACTCTCAACCCCTTGGGGAATTAGTTTAACTCTACACTATCCTAAACACTCAAATCCCTTGTCTACTTTTCCTATTATGAATTGTCTTTTGAAATGCAGTGAATTAATCCTATTCCTGTGCTACTGAATGGACCTAGAGAAGAATCACAAAATGATCTTGACTACAAATTTGTTACATCATTTCAACTGGGCTCTCAATGATGCAAGATAAACCTTTAAACCTCCCTCATCAGTTTATTATCCTGATCACCACAGCTACTGTTTCAAATTTTTATTGTTGTTGTTACGGTTTGGACCTTTATTTCTTGTCTTTTACTTCCATGAAATATTTACTCAGTAATGAGACTGCGAGAGCAAAAAGCATGTCCAGTTTATTCACTTTTCTTTCCTTTTAAAAAAATTAATATTTACCCCCAACGACTTGTAGAAACAATTTTTAACATTCATTTAAAAATTTTTTGAGTTCTAAATTCTTTCTCTTTCCAACTCTTCCTCTCTTGCTCACTCCCCTTTCTGAGATTATTCTAGATCTCTTCATATCACCTCAAGCATCCTATTCTTTCTCTTCACCTAATTACAATAGAGGACCTCACCTAATACTTCACCAAAAAATCCAGCCATTTTCCCAAAGATTCCTTATTATCTTCCTCCCTATTTCATATCATTCAGGCATCTTCCCCCATTATCTCCTCCTAGACCTTTGTCATACACGAAGAGGTGGTCCTTTTATTTGCTAAAGCAAAACCCCTACATGCACCTTTCATTCTATTCCTTGCCTTTTTCTGATGCATACTGCCTCCTCTATTTTCACCATTTGTTCTTTCTGATCTTCAATTTCTATCTATTGGCTCTTTCCCAGGTGCTTACAAACACAACTATGTCTTCCTCTATCCTTAAAAACACCCCAAACAATCCTAATTTGATCCAACCATCCCTACTGGCTGCTGGCTATAGCTCTCTTATCCATCTTGACCAAACTCCAAAAAACCATCTACACTCAATGCCTCAATTCATCTCTAAATGCTCAGAAATCTGTTTTATGATTTCATCATTCAATTAAAACTGCTGTCTCCAAAATTACCAGTCATCTGTTGATCAGTACCAACAACAAAGTCGAGCATTTAGTATGCATCCCAGGCTCAGTGTTTTAGCACTGGAAATACAAAGAAAAACAAAAATGACCCCTCCCCTTCAAAGAGCTCATATGGTAATGGGGAAAACAACATACAAGTGACTGTTGTACATTTTGGCAAAAGATTGCATATATGTGATGAGTGATAGTGAGGAAGAAGAGGGCCCAGGAAAGAGCCTTTGTAGGCCCTCATGATTAGAGGGTGTGACAGTGGATGAAGATTCAGTAAGAAAGGCTTAGAAGGAGTAGCCAGACACAGAGAACTGGGAAAGAGCAGTGTCAAAAACTTAGTGAGGGGAGTATATCAAGAAGAAGGGTCAAACAATGTCAAAGGCTACAGAGAAATTAGGAAGAATGAGGATAGAGAAAAAAACTGGTGAGATTTGGTACTATTTTTTGTACTTTGAAGAGAGCAATTTCAGCTGCATAATGAGGTAATAAATCAGAAGGGAGCGAGAGGAAAGGAAATGAGAAGCAACATTTGGATCAATTATTAAGGAGTTTAGTCACAAAAGAGAGTGAGAGCTAGTGGGGCTGGATGGGTCAAGCGAGGGCTTTTGTGGATGGGGGAAGACATGGGAGTGTTCACAGGCAGTAGAGAAACAGGCAAGTATTCAGGGAATTACTGAACATGATTAAGAGTGCCTAGGATATGGGCATTTGGCTTCTGGGTGGAGTTGTCCCTGGCCTTTAGACAGCAGTGTGTGGCTATAAAATGGAAGGCAGTTTTAGGGGGATGTGGGTGGTGGAAGTGGGGGGTAGGTAAGGCCACTTCTAAGGAATTATGCAAGGCTGGAGAGAGTACCAGGAACACTATAGAATGTTTGCTCAGGGAGGCTAGGAAGCTCCCCTCCTTCTTAGGATTAGGCAAAGAAATTAGAATGGAGTTGTAACAAGCTTTCAGTTAAAGAAAAACAACACTCCTCACCTATGATTCTCCATTCTCTGCAAATATGGGAGGAAAGAGTTGTGTTTTCTCAATTTTTATTCAGGGCTAACTAAAGTCATCACAGTTTTTCTAATTAAATTGTTGTAGTCACTGTGTATATTGTTTTCCTAGTTCTACTTCATTCTACAATACTTCACTTTTTCTAAGTTCACTATATTCAATTTTTCTAACGATGCTTTTGATTCCATTATATTCACATTCCACAATTTGTCTAGAGTCCCAGTGGTTCCCAAACTTTTTTGGCCTACTGCCCCCTTTCCAGAAAAAATATTACTTAGCCCCCTGGAAATTAATTTTTTTAAAAATTTAATAGCAAATAATAGGAAAGATAAATGCACCTGTGGCCATCACTGTCCCCCTGGATCTCTACAGCACCCACCAGGGGGCAGTAGCGCCAACTTTGGGAATCACTGGTCTAGACACTCTCCATTAAATAAGCATCTATTTTATTTCTAAATCTTTGCTACAACAAAGTGTTGCTACAAACATTTTTATGTACACGGGTCTTTCTATTTCTCTTTGACTTCCTGCAAATATATGACTAGCGGGGAAGGATATGGGTCATCGCTTCTGTACTTCTTTAGTTTTCCTTTTATAGTCTTAATTTATGAGACCATATCATTAGAAATCTGCTTTTCAAAGGTACATGACTAACTGCCCAGCATCTTTCTACTTGGCCATAGGATAATAATTTTAGCTAGAATTAATCAATCAGTAAATATTTATTTTTAAAACTCTTACCTTCCTTCTTAGAATCAATACTGTGTATTTGTTCCAAGGCAGAAGAGCAGTAAGGGCTAGTTAATGGAGGTTAAGTGACTCACCCAGGATCACACAGCTAGGAAGTATCTGAGGTCACATTTAAAACCAGGACCTCCAATCTCTAGACCTGGCTCTCAATCCACTGAGCCACCTAGCAGGCCCCTCAGTAAATATTTATTAAGTGCCTGCTATGTGTCTGGCACCAGTGCTAATCATTGGGGTTGGAAAAAAAATGCAAAAGACAGTCCTTGCCAGGAAGAAGCTTACAATCTAATGGGGAGACCCAATGTAAGCAAATTTATGCAAAGCAAGCTATTGATGGGATAAATAGGAATAATTAACAGGGAGAAGGAATTGAAATTCAAAGGGGTTCAGAAAAGCTTCCTATGGAAGTTGAGACTTTAATTAGAAAGGAAAGGAAGCAAGACAGGTCAGTAATTGCAGTAGTGGAGGAAGAAGGCAGCAGGCATGGGAGACATCTAAAGAAAACACCCAGTGCTGAGAGATGAAGTGTCTTGTTTGAGAAAAGAAAGCCAGAATCACTGGATTTAAAAATACTTGTTGGTATCAGTACAGTAAGGTAGCAGAAGACTGGCAAGGTAGGAGGAGGTTAGATAAGGAAGGATTTTGAATACTGAAGGGAGAGTTTTGTATTTGCTGCTGTTATGGATAAAATCTTGCAACCATGTTTTCATGGGTTGCAAGCTGGCAGTTGCCAATATAGAACACAGAACCTGGCAGAGGACCCAGGCCAGGTGCCATGGTGACAATTGAAGTTAGGGTATAAAAAAGGGGTCTCCAGACCCCTGACTTCACTTCTGAGTCTGAACTCCAGGGTTAGGGAGGAAAGGGTGGAAAAGTGAGCCCCTGGGTGGTCAAAGGGTGGTTTTAGGTAGATTCTTTAGATAGGTAGGAACAACTATCATAGCTAGCCATTTCAACAACTCACTGGCAGACCCAACAACCCTTATTATAAACAAGTGACAAATTCTACCATCAAGACATCACCATCTGGCCCAGGGCTTAGCAGCCCTGGGTCAGCAACCAAGAGTATCAGAGTTGAGATTGCCCTCAAGGCATTCTTATATTGCTGCACCTTCAGAAGACCTTTCAGTATTACCTAAAATAGTGAAATTATTTATTCAAGACTTTAGCTTACCTCATCCACTTTCCAACTCCCTTTTACCTGATCTAATTTATTAACAATAAACCCTTTAAACCTTCAAGCTTAAAGATCTTTGAAATCATTGCCTTTACCTTTACCAAAGGCCAAGTGACATCAGCAGTCAGATCAGACTATTTGCTCCAGTTGACAAAGTTTATTAAACCCTTAGGTTCAGGAAGTGCCAGCCTCTTTCCTGGTGACCAAACCAACTGTTCAATAGAATTGTTTCCATCTCCCAGGGAGAGGCACAGAATCCTGATCTTAAAGGGGTCTGGGTTTTACTAGTAAGAGAGTTTCATCTGCCTCTCATTCAGCTTAGGTGCAGGATCCCTGATATACATACCAACTTCTACTCCGGCCTAAAGGCTCCTACCATCTACACTCCCCCCCCCCCTTTGTACCTAGCTCCCTTGCATTACACTGCCAGAGGCAAGAGGAATCCATTGGCTTTTATTGAATGGAGAGATGGGGGTGGGAAAGGGTTGGTATGTATGATGTGACTAGCACTTCAGGAAAATCACTTTAGTGGCAGAATAGAGAATGGCATGGGATGGGGAGAGATTTGAAGCAAGCAGATCCTTCAATAGGCTATTTAAATAAATCCAGCATAAAGTTATGAGAAGGGGGCATCAATGAGATACTGCAAAGGTGAAACTGATAGGATTAACCTATTGGATGGGGGTGGGGATGACTTCTGGGTTGCAAGCCTGGGGAACTAGACAGATGGTGTTGCCCTCTAAAGTAAAAGGGAAGGTGGAGGGGAAAAGTGTGGGAAGCCAATAAGAGAATAGATAAAAATCTGAGACTCCTCTTTTGACCCCTTTTGTGATCCTTGTGATTTCTTCTTGAAAAGTATTATGGCCTTACTGAAAAGCTTTAAGTTCCTATCAAACCTGAATTTAAAGGGTTAACACTGTTAACACAGCAAGGAATGCTTCTGCCTGTTATAACTAAGGCCAAGATACTCCCCAACTTGGCTTTCTGATAAGAACCTAGTTAAAACTCAGCCTTGGCCTTGGTCTATTCTGAAGCCAATGTTTTGTGTTTTGATGTGACATAATTTGTAACTTCTGTGCATCTGCAAAGTTTCAGGGGGGGGGTTCTTTTGTGTGAAATGAGTCTTGAAATATATATAATAAACTCCATGCTCCTAGAGCCAGAGCTGGAAGCATGAAGTAAAAGACATTTCTCTTGTCCTGCCCTTATTTCCTTATCAACTAAACTGTCCTTATCAGAGATGATAAAGAGGTCGCCACATTTGGTGCCTGAACAGGTACCTTGGATCACTGGATTCAGGTAAATATTTGCCCTCCCCCTCAGACAACTCCCAAATTATGACAGTTTAGTTTCTTGCCTGAAGAAGGGCAAGAAATCCAGAGTTTTCAGAACTCTCTCTTAAGGGAAGACACTAGAAGTAAAAGAATAGATTAACAGGATGGGACACAGTGAATCAAAGGAAAGAACTCTTTTAATTGATATAACTAAGCACATCCTCAGAAAACGGGGAGTAAAAGTTAGTAAAGAACAGCTCACTAAATTTCTTGATCTTATTCAAAATTGTAACCCGATTCCCTTAGAATTCTGGCAAAAAGTTGGCAATAATATGAAAAATTATTATACTGAGCACAGATCAGAACAAATGTCAGAAAAAATTTCATCGGCTGCTGAAAAAACAACTTTGTTATCTGGTCAGAATGAAGAGAATGAAATCTTTAAGGTTTCAGTGTTAGAATCAGAGGAGGAGGAAAAAGCTCATAGTAAATAAAAAGGGAGCTTTAAAATTCGAATGAAAAAGTCACTAGCAGTGGACCTTCCCCCACCTAAAAACCTCTCTTCAAAACAGGAAAGAGAGATAAAAGCAGAGGAGCCTCTGCCGCTTGAAGCTCCAACTCCACAGCCACAGCCCCCGAATATAGGGTTTAAAGGAGCCCTAAAAAATGCTCGAAAGGATGGAGACATGACATTCTGTTTCCCAGTTATTTTTAGAGCAGATGAATTGGATGATGATGAAGAAGTAGCTCCTACATGGGAGCCTCTTCCCTACAAAGTGTTAAAAGAAATTAAGACAGCTTGTGCTTCATATGGTCCTGCTTCTCCATACACTTTAAATTTGGTGGAAACTTTGGGGACAATTTGGATGACCCCCTTTGATTGGATTCAGACCTCGAGATATTCCCTTGCTGCAGGGGACTACCTCTTTTGGAAATCAGAATTTGATGAATTGGCAAAACAGAAGGCAGCCATTAATAAGAAACAGGGCATCAGAGTTACTAAAGAAATGTTACTTGGAATAGATGAATGGGAATTACATGCTGATCAGATTAATTTACCTAGAGAAGCTCTAATTCAATGCACGAAGTGTGCCTTAGAGGCTTGGAAAAGGATCCCAGTAACTAAGAAACTGTCCACAATTTTGGCCGAGATTAGACAAGGATCAGAGGAAAGATACTCAGATTTTGTAGAAAGGTTAAATCAGGAGGTAAAAAAATATACAATTGATGAATATGCAATCTGGATAATAGTCAAAAAGTTTGCCTATGACAATGCCAATAATGTGTGTCAGAGCATGCTTCAAAATGTTAAAGAATCTGGGACTATTAGTGACTATGTGAAAGCTTGTGAGTACTTTACTCCAGCATATATGCAGGGTATAGCCATCGCGGCAGCCCTGAAAGGAAAAACATAGTCTGAAATAATTAAGGGCTCAAAGGCTGTAAAAAGCTCTTGTTCCAATGTCCCTAACTCTTTGTGTCCCAGATGT
Source organism: Gracilinanus agilis (assembly GCF_016433145.1). Taxonomy (NCBI): domain Eukaryota; kingdom Metazoa; phylum Chordata; class Mammalia; order Didelphimorphia; family Didelphidae; genus Gracilinanus; species Gracilinanus agilis. The sequence goes on along the minus strand of NC_058132.1, from coordinate 409,009,383 downwards.
GAGAAAGGTTACCAGTGGAAGAAAAATTATAATTCCAAATTCCATAGAAATGGTTACAGATTACCTGATAAGAGATTTCAGGAAAGATGGAAAGGAGGCCAACTACCGGCCCCACCAATGACTAAATTTAATCCAAGAATTCATCCTAGTTTAGCCAGTTCCTTGCTAGAGTTAACCCATTTTCTGAATAATAAACTTTCTTTTTTCTCCAGATTTCAAAGTTAGATGTGATTTATTGATCTGTGGAAAGGATGTCTTGTATTTGTTAGAGTATGTGTGAAATGCCTGGGAAATATGTCCTTGATCAGTCTGTGGGCCTATATGTTGTGTCTATGTGTCTCTGATCAATTTGAATCTTAAGTTTTATTGTTGTGTTTGTCTATGATCACAATGGAATTTTGAAGAAAATAAATCTCTCTCTTTCTCATTCATTCCGGAGGAATGGGAAAGACAGACAGAGGAGTTTGAAAAAATTCAGAAAAATAACATCTCTAATGGATTTCTGAGTGTTTTAAACTCTAAAAGAATTTAATTGATTAAAAGAAGTCATATTCTCTGCTCTCATTAAGGCGAGAATCAACAAGATAATTTGTCTACATTTCTTCTTCCATTTCTTACTGGCCATAAGAAAGGGAACAAAGAAATCATAAGACAATAAAAGGGGACAGATTTGATCCCACCACTAAATTCTATCAACAGGTTAAATACTGAGATAAATATTTAATCAAATTTACCAAGGATTCTAAATGCAATCTAAGAAAAAATTTTATTCATACAGAAAAAACAATGATTCTGAACTGTATACTGAGGTACAGAAGTGCAATTTAAAACTTTCTTAGCTAATCAGAAACATCAATTCACCTAAATGCTTAACTGAGAGTGGTAAAAACTTTTTGGACTGCCACAAATTTAATCTACCATTTATCACACTGATGTTAGTGAAAATCTTAACTTATAAATTATTAGGACAATACCATTGGCTTATATTTCAAAATTAGACCCCTTTAAACAGAGAATGGTTCATGAGAAAACTTTAAGCCAAAATTGAATCATCCATGCTGCCTCAGTTTAGCAAGAAATAATTTTGGAAAGTCAAAAAACAAAGTTCCTTTTTCTTGAAACTCACAGCCCTTTCTCTAATTCATTAGGATACATGTTTGCTAAGAATTTGAATAGATACTGATGTATATATATAGTATAAATCTATTGACTACCAGTTAGAAAATGGAATTTCAGTTAATTTTAAATATGCACAGACTTTATATTGGAAAAGTTATCTATTAAGACTTGCAGTGTGTAAAGAATGGATTAAAATAATCAAATTTGCCAAAAAATGCTTATCAAACTGAATTTGAGGATTGCAAATGACAAGTGCAAATTATATAAGGATACTAGTTCATGATTTAAAAGAAATATTTAATCAGGTATGTAGATTTGTCCTAAGGTATAGAGAGGCCAGACTACAGGTTTTATTCTTTTTTAAGCAGAGGTCTGAAAGAATAACTGGTATATGTAGGAAACCTTGTTAAGAAGTTTTAATCAGGAACAATTTGGATATAGTGAAGTTTAAATTAATATTCATCTGGAAGTGATAAATCATCAAGGTTTTAAAATAATGAGGCAAATTTTATAAATGCAGTAACTAAAGAGTTAAAGAGCACAGCCACTTAAAAAGCGGCTGCAGCCTTGGACATGTTTCAAAAATAATTTAACCGGGGCAGCTGGGTAGCTCAGTGGATTGAGAGCCAGGCCTAGAGACGGGAGGTCCTAGGTTCAAATCCGGCCTCAGACCCTTCCCAGCTGTGTGTGTAAATAGAATTAGCCAGATCCCATTTAATAGTCAAAAATCTACTCGACCTAGGCGTGCTAATGATGTCACTCCCACCTCCCTTAGTGGGGAGGGGAGAGAGTGACCCACACGTGACAATAAGTAACAAATCAAGAATAAGGGACTGCCCTTTGGGCAGTCCAAATCAATGTAGGAACTGCCATTTGTCCATTTGAATTAGAGGTGGACCACAGGAAGTGATGAAAGGCACATTCTCTTTAAGTAAGTTAGTGAACTTCCTGTGGAGTGAGTTGGCGTCTGGAACTGGAAGAAGAAGCATCTCCTGAGACCACAGACAGATTACACTCTGTATTGTCACGTGGGTAAGTTAGGCTGGCTTCCTTGGCCTAGCTGGGCCAATTCTAAACTCTGCCTATCCGGCTGTTGGGCCTTGCGGCTTACAGCTTCATTTATTTAGTCTTCTACCTCCCTCTTCTCTTTATCCCTACTCACTTTCCTGATTGTAAATAAACTCCTCAACCCGATGCTGACTTGGGTCTGATTTAATTACGGAATCAACCTGAATTGTTGATTCCTGGCGGCCACATATTTTAAAGATATAACTATAATAACTAAATTTTAATTCTTACATGTGTGACCCTGGGCAAGTCACTTGACCCCCATTGCCTACCCTTACCACTCTTCCACCTATGAGTCAATACACAGAAGTTAAGGGTTTAAAATAAAAAAAAAAAAAGATTAAAAAAAAATAATTTAACCCCTTCTACATATAGGAGGGAGAGTCTCTGACTATAAATATTTTCAGCAACAGTTTTTACTAACTCAAACTCAGTAAAGTGAAACAATTAGTAAGAAGCTAATGTTAATTTTGTAACTTTCTGAAATCTGGTTCAATTTTAGTAGTTATCTCTATTTCAAATAATATTAGAAAATGCAAAAATAATTATTGTGACAACTTAAATTTATGCTTTAAGTTACTAGATCCTAGTTAAATTTATGTCTCCTATGTTCACTATTTCACTAGTATTTAAAGGTTAATTGAATAGATTGTTTTCTCATAATATTTGTGATTTGTAGTAATACATTCAAATCTAGAATATAAAATTATAACAAAATGCATAACCCTTATAATAATTTGATATCATTGTTAATATGTACTTGATTGTGATGGCATTAATATTATTATAATGTCTTTTACTTTGTAGTGATTTTGATGCAATTAAAACTAATTAACAAATTTGTCAATATTATAACATATAATGAAGAATGCATTTAACTAGAAATATTGATCATCTCAGTAATCATAAGGGACCTGAAATAAGACTATTATTTGTAAAAGTAGGAATATTCCAAGGTACCTGGTTGAAAATTTTGAAGTTTTAAAATCAATAACCTTTGAAGAGTAATTTTGTATCAAGATCAAAACATATAAATCTTACAAGTACAATCATTTAGTCAGAGGATTAAAAAAAAACTGCTACAGTAATAAGGAATTTTCCTTACTTTTAAAAACTTAGAACTCCTAACAAACTTATTAACTCCTTCCTTACAATAAATTTAGAACTTAAAGGGGTAATTAGAAGTCTCATTGAATTTTGAGGTTATGTGGACAATAATTTTGCAAGCAACGCTGATACAAATATTGGGTTTTAACAAAATTGTTATTGAATGTTATCAAAACATGTACTTTACTTTGTGAAAACTGAAAACATATGTTTAAATATAAACTATGTGTAAAAGATATTTGTTAAAAATTTATCATGCCTATTTACAATAATATATGATTTGTATTGTGAACTAAAGTTTAAAGTAAACTGACTATCACAATAAGTTAAGGGAATAAACAGCCCCTGCCTTAACCCTCTCTATTCAAGATAACATTGATGAAAACTTAATTCCAAGCAAAGTTGTCCTCTCTTTTCTATATTACAGAAAAGAATTATTAGATAATTTATTCATTGAGAAATTGTTGAAAAAGAAAATTTGTTTATCATATTTTGTAACATTATAATTTTTCATTGTGTATGTAAATTTTGGAAAACTTTCAAATGCTATTGGTAACAATTACTATTTAAGGTAAAAGTCATTGGATTTGCAACTGATATTACTCATTTATGGATTATTGATTTGGATTCACCATTCAAAAGAAAGATATCATTGATAAATAATCCTTGACTCTTACCTCAAGTCAAACAATATGATACTCCCTTCCCTCCTTTTGCCATATTCAAAGCAAAGTAACAACATAATAATTGAAGCCCCAGAAATTTGAATATGTAAAGCAAGTCAATATGTTCCACTGTTTACTAAAGAAACTGTACCCATCCCAAGTGTTTCAATGAAAGTTAGTTTGAACTTCTTGTAAATTAATTTATTTGTATAATTTCTGACCATCAATTGGAATAACTAATTACAAATACAAAGAAACAAACAATACCCCAGAATTATAATATGGGGATCGAGGTTTTATCTTATTCATACAGAAAATGGATCTGATTTTTGGGTAAGAGACATTTCATCAAATCTAAACTATATATATAATTTTCATTTTTAGAACATTTTTTAACTTAAAAACATTGTATTTTTCTCTGAATTTTTAATTTTCTTATTGCTTTTCCTTTTAATTTTTTTAATATATAGAATAATTGACTTTTTCCACTTTTTCTCATTTTTATACTTAAATTACATATTATCAATATTAATCCTTTTTGATTTCACAGTAATATAAGTTTAATATTAAAGCATACCCACAAAGCCTTAGTCTATGGAAACCTGCCACGAATTGGTAAATATTATGGGACTATAATTAATGATTCTGTCTGATTCCAGGAGAAGGGAACAAAAGAGCCACAAGGTTAAGGAGACCACCCAGTCCAATGGGATTGGTGAGAAACTGCACAATGCCTAGCACCACAAGGTCAAAAAAGATCATACCAATCCAAGAAGGATTGACAAAACTTTCTCACGCCAATACTGAAGGACTTAAACTTAGTTATTGGGTTCGGGGTTGCAGCTTTTCTGACATATGTTAGAGGCTGGACTTCCTTGAGCTTCATCCCAGTTAAGTACCAAAGGTTGGCCATCATCCTGGCTCAAGTGCAGGCAAATCAGATCAGGCAAAGACACTTCCCTTTCTCACAAAAAAATTTGGTCCTTTTCTTTCTCTTATAAGTGTGGTAACTTTCTATAGTCCTGGCTTCTAAATGGGTAATTGCACCATTGCTTAAATCACTTTACTTGGGCCTTCATTCAAGGACCTGCCATATAAGTTTATTTTTTCCTACATTTTTGCACATAAAACTTTGATATTTTACATCTCATTCACAACTTATTTTTTTCTCTATTTTCTTGGGGTTTTTTAAATTTTTTAAATTTCTTTTGACAATTGATTCACACAACCCCAAAACTCAGCCATATATCCTTAACTGATCTGGATGTTTGCCTTAACCCTCTTCAGAGGAGAATGTATGTTTTATAATCTATAATGTAAAGCTGAAATTCTTTTGAGAGTAATTTCAGGATATGAAATTTGCCACCTCCCCAGAATCCAGACGATGAACCTGTTTGAAAGAAGACACCATGATGATGCCTGCAGAGACTTACACTGCATCAAGAAGATCCAAAATGAACTTTGGGGTGCAGTTGATTGAACTATGGGGAAATTGAATGCATTTGTTTTGAATGTACACTCTTGTGCCAAAGGGGACTGCCCCCTAATTGGCTTTTTGTCAATGCACCTAGCAATCATTGGATCATTGTTTTTGTCCTCTTTTCTTTTCATCCCCAAATTTGTGTAACTTAAAAGTTTCCCTTGGCCCTCATAAGAGAAATTCACACAGCCCAACAGGTGGATGCCCTTCTCAATTTAAAAGAAAAGGGAGAATATGTGGGAAGCCAATAAGAGAATAAATAAAAATCTGAGACTCCTCTTTTGACCCCTTTTGTGATCCTTGTGATTTCTTCTTGAAAAGTATTATGGCCTTATTGAAAAGCTTTAAGTTAACACAGCAAGGAATGCTGCTGCCTGTTATAGCTAAGGCCAAGATACTCCCCAACTTGGCTTTCTGATAAGAACCTAGTCAAAACTCAGCCTTTCCCAGCTGTGTGACCCTGGGCAAGTCACTTGACCCCCATTGTCCACCCTTACCACTCTTCCACCTATGAGACAATACACCGAAGTACAAGGGTTTAAAAAAAAAGAAAAAAAAAAAGAAAAAAAAAACTCAGCCTTGGCCTTGGTCTATTCTGAAGCCAATGTTTTGTGTTTTGATGTGATATAATTTGTAACTTCTGCGCATCTGCAAAGTTTCGGGGGGGTTCTTTTGTGTGAAATGAGTCTTGAAATATATATAATAAACTCCATGCTCCTAGAGCCAGAGCTGGAAGCATGAAGTAAAAAACATTTCTCTTGTTCTGTCCTTATTTCCTTATCAACTAAACTGTCCTTATCAGAGATGATAAAGAGATCACCACAGAAAAGAGTTTCAGGGAAAAAGATAATGAGTTTCATTTTGGACATAGTGAAAAAAATTTTTTTAAACCTTTACCTTCTAGCTTAGGATTGATAGTGAGTATAAGACAGAAAATTGGTAAGGGCTACTAGGCATTTGAGATTAAGTGACTTGCCCAGGGTCACACTGCTAGGACGTATCTGAGACCAAATTTGAATGCAGGACCTTCCATCTCCAGGCCTGGCTTTCCATCCACGGAGCCACCTCGCTGCCCTGGACATATTGAATTTAGGATGTTGAGTGGACATTTGATTCATGATGTCTAAAAGGTAGTTGGAGATGTGAGATGAATAGAGATTGGAGCAAGATAGTTAGATTGGAGAATCATCTGCATAGAGAAGTATGCTGAGCCAGTAAGATCACAAAGGGAAGCAATAGAGAGCTCGATCTGGATCTACAAACAATAAAGTACAAAAAATAAAGTATTTTTCAGCTGAGGAAATTGTGGTTGAGAAAGGTGTGGTAAGACATACATGCCCAGTGTCACAGGTTAGTAAGTGTTTGTGGTGGGATTGAAACTTGGGCCTTTCTGACTTTAAATGTTGTGGATGGAGATCCAAGTTATCTCTCTGGAAGCTCCCTGAAGCCAGGACTGTCACAAATCTATATTTGTTCCTCAGATCTTAGCACAGTGCCCAGCACATAGCAGACACTTAAATACTTGTTGGCTTATCATAAAAACAAAACGACTTCAGTCAGTAACTAAAAGTTGTTGATGTATTCAAATAACTATTTGGCAGCAAAAATACTGCTCCTGTAATTTAGACATGCAACTATCAAGTGGTAATACTGTGCATATGGAAAATATGCAACCTTTTGAACTGAGTAAAATGTGTTACTAATTTATGTGACTATGTGCTATAATGTTATATTATAATAAAGGAGAAGTATAGACTGATCTAGAGAATGAAAAGCTGGCTTTTTGAATCAGGTATGCCTGGTTGAAAGCACTATTCCTGACATGAATAGGTTTATGATTTTAGGAAAGTCATTCAACTACTAAAGGCCAGAAGCAGGCCTAAAATAAATTTCAGAACAATTGCCAATACGTCTTTATAGAGGCAGTTTCTTCACTCAAATTTTTCTGCACCAAAGAAATCACAATTGTGGGTATACATGTATACACACAAGCACACATACATGCACATGTATGTATGCATGTGAATGCATGTATGTAGATGTGTGTGCATGTGTGTAGTTCCCTCCCTCTTCTCCTTCCTACTTTAGGGCAGGTATTAATATCCTCTGACTCTTTCTTGGCCTTGATGGTTTTTTAAATTGGTTACAGGGCCAGAAATCTGTGGTTTTACCAAAAGGGCAATCTCTGCCCTTCAGGCATCTTCTTCCAACTGGGTTTGAGGTTGTAAAAATGATTCTTTTGATTCTCTTAGCTCTGGACCATCAATTCAAGGATGTCTTTCCTCCTATACATCCCCAAACTGTGAGCTCATTACCTCTTAAGTAAATTTATGTCTGGGACAAAAAAAATGTTGATTATTAATTTTAGGTGACACATGATAATTCTTTACCTGAATAAAGCTCTCATGTCCATCCCAAGAATAGCTTCTACATGGTACAATGGATAGAGTGCCAAGCCTGGCATTAGGAAGATTCATCATGATTTCAAATCTGGCCTCAGCTGCTTGGTATGTGACACTGGGTAAGTCATCTAACCCTGTTTGTCTCAGTTTCCTCATCCATAAAGTGAACTAGAGAAGGAAATGGCAAACTATTCCAGTATCCCTGCCCCAAAACCCCCAAATTGGGTCACAAAGAATTGAAAAAGGCTGAAAACAACTGAATAACAACAATATCCACCCTAAATCTTCAGGTTTAACACTGCCAAATTCCTTCAACCAGTCCTTAAGTGGCATGATCTCAAGTTCCTTCACCATTCTCATTGCCCTTCTACGGGTGCTTTCCACTTCTAAACTTTAATGTCTGATTTTTAGAATGTTATTCAACAGCTGTCAATCCAAAGAGAATTCCTTCGGAACATTTAAAAATTGGAATAATTAGGAGAGTTTAACTGAGAGCCTCATTCTGAATTCATTCCCCTAAATTATTTATCATTTCCATCCAATATGTTACATATATGTGATCATATATTCCTCTGAGGAAACTTAATTACACTCTTACTGCCATTCTTCCTATTAAAGAAATCAGGAGACATAAAAATGTTGCAGAGCAAGGATCTGACTCTATTTCCAAATCCACAGCCCTTAGATGAACTACTCAGTCTACTTCACAACTTCCATCTCCAGGTCTCCTAATCTAACACCCTTTCTTATCTTCACTCCAGAACAGCTGCTTTAGGTCCCTACGAGGACCAAGATATATGCCCTGGGGTTAGTGGAAGAAAGAAAAGTGCAGAAAGAGATGGTACAAGACCACAGTCCAACAAGGAAGTAGAAATGAATAGAAGTTGCAAAGAGGTCAATTTAAACTTGATGTCAGAAAAACTTCTTACAATTAGAGCAGTCACCTCAAAGTGATCTGAATTACCTATATTGGTAAGGATTTCCCTTTCCTTAAAGGTTTCCCCCAGCAGAAGATGGACTAACACTTGTTGAGCATGTAATGGTGGAGGGAGATGTTTCCTTGATGAGGTTGGAGGGTGGCCGAGTTCCTTTCCATTTCTCAAATTCTGGGATGTGTCCTGTCTTCTTCACCTGTCCCTCTTAAAATCCCTGATTTTCCCTCAAGACTCGGCTCAGATGGCTTTTGGAGGCCCTTCTCAATTCCCCCCCAACTGCAAGTACATTCCCATTTAAAGGGACCTTCCATTATAAAGGAGACACTTCTTTTGTATTTTTTTTTTTTTGTACATATTGTCTGTCTTTCCCGTTAGAATGCAAGCATATAATGATCCAGGGCAGTTCTGAGGGACTTATGACAAAGAATGCTATCCTCCAGAGAAAGAACTGTTGGAGTCAGAATGCAGATGAAAGCCTATGATTTTTCCATTTTGGGGGGAGGGAACTGTTTTGGGGTTTTGCTTTTAAAAGATTACTCACTTATAAAAATGAATAATATAGAAACACGTTTTCTGTGATAATACATGGATTACCCAGACTGAATTGCTTGCCAGCTCCGGGAAGGGGGAGGGAAACGATTTGGGTCATTAACTTCCGAAAATTCATGTGGAAACGTATTACAAGTAATTAGTAAAATAAATGAATAAATACCATTAGAACTCTAAGTAAGATTCTTGAGGGCAGGTTTTTGGTTGTTGTTGTTGTTTGGGGGGGTTGTCTTTGTTTTTCTAGCGCACAGCACAGTGTCTGCTTTAGTAATTAGCTTTAAAAGTAGAGGTCTAATTGCTCACTCACTGATTATCTGCAGGAAGTTAGTAGAGTAAAGGGCTCTGTATTTGGCCGGAGACATTCTAGGTTCTAATCCCAGCTTCTGGCCTTATCCTTAAAACGAGCGGAGGTTGTATTAGAGTAGATTCTCATTGTCCACCGTAAAGAAAACCCAACCATCGTTTTACCTTTGCAGCGCAGAATCTCGGCTCTTCAGGTTCCATCACGGCCTCTGCCAGGTCTCTGCCCTCTTCTGCGGATGTCAGGGATTGGGGGGAAGAGAGATGAGCCCGGGAGAAGGGCCCATGGGGCTGGGCCTGGGGCTGGGGTTGCAGTCCGAGCGAGGAAGGGTTCGGTGGAGCCGAGCTGGCAGCAGGGAAGAATCTCGGATTCTAAGCTGAATGTCTTTCCCGGATTCCGTTCTCTCCAGGTTGCGCAATGAGGGAGAATCCACTGGAGGTGAAAAGAGAGCCTGGGAAAGGAGGCTAGGCGGGAATGGGAATGGGTGGTAAGTGAGCGAGGGTGGGGAAATGGGGCGAAAGGAGTGAGAGGAAATGATGACATTAATGCTATTTTAAAAAGCATGTTAATTGAGCCCCCAAGTGGCGAGGAAGGAGTAATGTTCTGGGGTGCATCTGAAATGTGCACAGTGCAAAAGAGACCATTTTATGAATCTACCCCTTCCTGGGTTTGAGAGGGGAAAACTCTCCTTGCAGGCAGATTTAGGGTACTAGGAGTGGGAAAGGAAGAATGAGCTGTTGCAGTGTTCATAGGATCATATGAGTGGAGATGGAAGGGACTATGGTCGGTTGGTCAGTTAATAAATATTTATTTAACCTATGTGTCAGATACTGTGCTGAGTTCTGTGTATATTCAAAAAAAGACAAAAGATAGCAGGGAACCTAGGGTCTAATGGAGGAGACAACAAGCAAACAAGATATATACACATACAAGGTAAGTTGGAGATAACCAACAGAGGGAATGCATAGCAGTTTCTTGAAGATGGGATTTGGAGGAATAGAGAATCTAGAAGTTTGGGACATGAAAGGAAAGCTTTCCAAAGGAGAGGACAAGTGAAGTGTCTGGAGTGGGCACTTGGGAGTGTCTTGTGCAAGGAGCAGCAAGAGGCAAATGTCTCTAAAGCAGAGTAGATAGGTTTAAGGTATAAGAAGACCAGAAAGGTAGGAGAGGCCAGATTATGAGGGCTTTGAACAACAAACTAGATTTTCTATTTGATCTTGCAGTGATAAGCTCCTGGAGTTTATTGAAGGGGTAGGAGTTAGGGGAGTAGAGATTAAATTTTAATTGGATTCAGAATCCCAGGAAGCCAGGAGAGAGAGAATAAGGGAAAGCTAGTGAAGTTCTGGGAGGTAGGAAATGGATTGCCTTGTTCAAGAAATAGCAAGGAATCTAGTGTCCTTTGGATTGCTGAATATGACAAGAGGACAAAAAGCATAAGAAGACTCAAAAGGAAAGGTAGGGTATAGGGCTAAGTGGAAATTTTGTATCCTGTAGACTTCATCTCCCAGAATTCTTCCCTTGCCCCAAAATTCTCTTTTCCTTTCTGTTTACATGTGTCTTTTACATGATTTTATATAAGTTTTGGTAATGCCTCTTTCTCTCTCTTCCACATTAGTGGACTGTGTGAGTGCTCCCTGTTTTACGTAGTTCTCCAGTTTAATATTAATAAATCTTTATAAACATTATATTTTGGAGATATTGAATATTAATTTTAAAATATACAGTTATCAAGAGCTTTGGATGCCAGAAGACTTTATATTTGATCCTGGAGGTGAGAGAGAGCCATAGGAATTTACTAAATGGAGTGTGGGTGTGTGTATGACATGGTTACAACTATCCTTTGGATTGAAGTGAGGAGAGAATTGAAGCAGAAGGCTGTGTGTGAAGTGATAAGGTGATGAGGACTTTGCACTGGGAGAGGTGGCAGGATCAGAAGAAAGAAAAACAATTCCCCAGCTCCATGCTCATGGATTAAGAAATGGCTTCAATAAGTTGTGGCACATGAATGTAAAAAATGAGAAAATAGATTATTTTAAAAAGACTTCATTTGGGAGTTGCTTTCCAAGATAATGATTGTGGAGTTGGACTAGAAGCAGCTTCTAGAACAGTGTTGGTGAACCTTTTATTTTATTTTTTATTTATTTATTTATTTTTAACCCTTAACTTCTGTGTATTGACTTATAGGTGGAAGAATGGTAAGGGTAGGCAATGGGGGTCAAGTGACTTGCCCAGGGTCACACAGCTGGGAAGTGTCTGAGGCCGGATTTGAACCTAGGACCTCCCGTCTCTAGGGCTGGCTCTCAATCCACTGAGCTACCCAGCTGCCCCCTTTGGTGAACCTTTAGAGATGGTGTGCTGTTCCTTCCCTGCCTAGAGACCAAATGCCAGGTCATGCCTCCCCACCTCACCCCCCTCCCTTATCCCAGTCAGGGGAGGGAGGAGGAAGTATTCCCATTGGGCTTCTGGACAGAAGGGTGGGTGATGAGAGGAATGTGTGGAGAGGGGGAGGAGATTGGCCACAGTGCTCCGCCCTGCTCCAGTTATGTGCCACACTGTGAGCTATGCTCCCCTCAAACCTAGCTCCTATACAACTCCACCATGGGAATCACCTTCACCACAGACTCAACAGGCTGCCTGTCTGTGCCACACTCTCATGCAGCATATGAGCCGCACCCCCCCCCTCTTGCACCTTACCCTAGATAGAGGAGGGAAGAAGAGCTCCCACTGGACTATTGGGCAGAGGGGTGGGGGGAGTAAGGCATGTCCTCAGGCACATGGAGGGAGAAGGAGAACAGTTCCACCACAAGTCCCTCTGGCTTTCTAGTAATGAACTCTGAGGGTGACTGCAGGCATGCCCACAGAGAGAGTTCTGCATGCCATCTTTGGCATGTGTGCCATAGGTTCACCATAACTGTTCTGGGTGATTAGAGGATGATGCTACTCTTAGAACTCTTAGCCAGTGGCAGTTGGTGTTGACAAGTGTGTGGGATGAAATTTGTGTATTATTTCTGTTATGAGGGAATAATAAGGTTGCTAATAGAGGCTTGAATAAGGCTTGTATCATGAGGGCTTGGGTGGTATCAGCTGGGTCTTCTAAGCAGGGAGAGTATAAAGTGGATTTGGGTCAGCTAGGGTGAATGAGCCTGGCCGAGAAGTTTTAGTCAAGTCTCCCTGCTGTCTCTATAGCTCCTTTGAGGGGAGGAGCAAGATGCCCCACCCTGCCAGTGAGAAATCCAAAATGGAGTAAGTCTCTAGTTAATAACTGGCAATAGATGAGAGGTCAGTGTTCAGGATCAATCCAGTCTATCCTCAAGGTAAACCCTTAAATTAGACTCAGCAGTTGATCTGGTCCACATAGCTCTTGCTTTATCAGTGAAACAGGAACAATTGCAGGGTTTCAGTAGATTTCAGGATAAAGTAGGAATCTCACAGGAATGGGCTTATTTCCAGTCCTGGAGTAGGGTTTTGGAGCTGGCTCTCTCCTCGGAGTGCCAAAGCAGTTCCCCCCTGAGAGTCCTTTGAACTCCCAGAAGCCCCTCTACCAAGATTCCAACTAGCTTCTGCCCTGTCTTCTCTGTTCCACCACATTCCATTGAATATCCTTGTAAAATTCCCTTTCCTTATGTGGCAAAGTGAAAGGACAATTAAATTTGGAGTAAGAAGCCCTGGGCTTAATTCTGACTCTTCTTCCATTTACTACCAATGCAATCATGGATGAATTACCCAACTTCCCTCCATTTTTATTTTCTCACCTATAAAATAAAGGAATTGAACTAGGTCATCTATAAATTCCCCACAGGTTCAAAATCTATGATCTATGTAATTTCTGTTTCCTAACTGATAAGTACATGTAAGGATTAATTAAGGATTAATCCCCTTCTCAATTGTGGTACCTTTATCAGGTGAAAGCATATTGTGATTGAAAAGTATGAATAAGGCCTAGATATTCTTTAGGTGCAAAAGGAAGTCTGGGTTGGTTGCACGACTTGGTCACATCCTATAAGGCTGTATGTAACTATCAAGCTGGCTTGGAATCAGGAATTTGATGATCTAGCAGCAGAAAAGAGTGAGAACCTCAAGAGCTAAGCTGGAAAATAATGACTTCACTTGGGGCAACAGGTAGAAGGAGAAAGAAAAAATAGGATTGAGCTGTGGCAAAAAAGTTTGAGAACTGAGCTGTATTGGTCACCTTGGTGTTGGCTGAAGCTACTAGATTCCTATTTCTTCAAGAATTAAAGGGAGGGGGGCAGATGGGTAGCTCAGTGGATTGAGATACAGGCCTAGAGACGGGAGGTCCTAGGTTCGAATCTGGCCTCAGACACTTCCTATCTGTGTGACCCTGGGCAAGTCACTTAACCTCCATTGCCTAGGCCTTACCACTCTTCTGCCTTGGAGCCAATACACAGTACTGACTCCAAGATGGAAGGTAAGGGTTTAAAAAGAAAAAGAATTAAAGGGAGCCCCAAGAAAAAAGTTTCTTTCCCTATCACCAGCCCTCTTCCACTGCCTACCCATTAAAAGACATTATAATATTGGGAAGATTCAGATTGACCCTGTATCATTTTCTTTTTGATCCTATTTGCAAGTAACTGAATTTGTTTGGTGCCATTTCCTCATACTGCTCATGATTCTTTTTTTCTGAACTTAGTTCAGAATTCAGCTGGTCTATAATGGATTAAATTTAGAAATCCAGCTCTCTTGCCAATTATTAATCTTTTCTTGACTCAAGGAATTTTGCTGGTCTTGGATTCTGGCAGAGGGAACAGAAATTTGGGCCTGATATCTTTTTGCAATCAACTTTCAAGGATGTCTGGTTTATTATCCAAAAGTCTAGGCTGCTGGAGAGAAGAAGGGGGTGGGTCATTGCTAGCCCCCATAATCAGACTTTCAACCAATCATGTTATGTGTCTCAGCTCTGTAGCCATGCTGTATTCAGGCCCATGATATCATCTACCCAATTCTGTTCTTTGTTCTGTACTCCTTAAAACCTTATGAAAAAGGGAACTGTTGATCTGCTTGGAATCTTTGGCATGAATGGAGGCAAGGCACTGACTTAATTATTGACAGGAAGCATACTCCTGCTAATAAATTTTATTTTGCTTGAATATCTGCCTTAGTTAAACTTTTGGTTAAAATTTTGTTAAAAATGCTTACTTTTTTACTTAAATGTTTCTGACAACCTGAATTGTGTACCAACCAGAAAGGGGCCAGAGATTTCCTAGAGATAAATATTTTTAAATTTAAGCTGAGAGCCAAATCTCTGCCTAAACGTTAGGATTTTACAGTATTGAAACAAAGGGTTCAATGGCAGTGGGACATAGAGAATTTATTGTAGAATAAAATAAAAGGTCATAGATAAAACTTTTAAAATTAAGATGCCCAAGTCTTCCATGAAATCATGTTTCTTGTTGCCTTTGGACAGGATAAAATCTCTTTAACACAGCATAGACAGTATGGTATATTTGATAGAGTGCTGGAGTTGGGAGTCTGGAAAACCTGTGTTCCAATGATACTTCTGTCCCTCAGTCTCGTGTACATATAGTCCAGTCGTTTCCTTTTTGACTGACTTTTAAGTCTTGGTTTCCTTACCTGTAAAATGGGGATAATGCCTGTAGTACCTGCTTCATTGATTTGTTGTGTGGGTCACAGGAGATAATATAAGTAAAACATTTTGAAAAATTTAAGTACTACATAAAAGTTGTGTTATTGTTGTCTCTATAAAAGAAACCTATGAATATCCTTCCGTTTAGGGAAATTTCTTTTTGTTTTCTCATTTTTTTTATGTTGAGAATGTCAATATTGCTATAAATTGGTTCCCTCATTAGAATATCAACAGATCATTAGGTAATGATTGATCTTTGGAATTCTAACAGTTAAACTAATGCTTATATGACTACCTAAAATGGTTATTTTTAGCATTTTCTTTAGCATTCTGTCTCCTTTTTTTGCCATTTTACCATCAATCATTGGAGAAGTAGAAGGAAGTCACATAAGACCATTGTTTCATTACTTGTCATGGCCAAGGAATTTTTCACCTGGTGCCAACCCTCTAGTCATTAGACTCTTTGATAAATACAGGCAAAATAACAAAGGAAATAACCTAGGTCAAAGACTAGCAGGTACAAAAACTTTCTCACCTTTTGCATTCTCAGGGTCTCTTTTGTTGTTGCCCCTGCCAAATATGCTGAAAAAAGCTTCTCTGAACCTGCCAAAATTTGGAAAGAGAGCTCTTTCTTCTAATTTCCTTGACTAACAAAACTTGAGAAAGAACCCAAACTTCTATCAATCAGATTCTTTTCTTGAGTCATCAAAACAAATCTTATTGTGATGAGGTGGGACAGAGGAGAAAAAGGGAAATAACAAAATTCTGTTTTTCAGTTGTTGAGTACAGAGTTGCATAAGTTTAGATATTACTGGGCTTGATTACAGATAGAAATAAGTTCAGCACATGACAATCTGTTATGATTCATAATGCTTTCACAACTATATCTTTTCTGTCTGCTCTTAAGTATAACTGAACTTTACTACAACTTCAGCAGGGAAAATATTCTTGTGGTCTCTGGGTAGCAAATGTTACAGATGTAGTCAGATCAAATGAATCACTGTTGATAAATATTAGCTGTTGGCACTCTATTTTAAAAAAAGTCTTTATTTTATTTTAATAACAAATTTCCACATAAGTTTTCCAAAGCATTATGATTCATGTTGCCTCCCTCCTTTCTTCCCTCCCTCTCCTAGAGTTGACAAGCAATTCAGTCTGGGTTATACATGTATGATCACGCAAAACATATTTCCATATTACTCATTTTTGTAATAGAGTAATTATAAAAAACCAAAACCCCAAATTATCTACCCAAATAAACAAGTGATAAATCATATGTTTTCATCTGCATTTCTATTCCAACATTTCTTTCTCTAGAGGTAGATAGTATTCTTTTTCATAAGTCTCTCAGAATTGTCCTGGATCATTATATTGCTATTAGTAGCAAAGTATCATATTTGGTCATTCCATAATATTTCAGTTACTATGTATAATGTTCTCCTGGTTCTGCTTATTTCACTCTGCATCAGTTCATATAAGTCTTTCCAGTTCTTTCTGAAATCATCCTGTTCATCATTACTTATAGCACAATAATATTCCATCACCATCACATACCACAATTTGTTCAGCCATTCCCCAGTTGTGGGACATCCCTTTAGTTTCCAATTCTTTGCCACCACAAAAACTGCAGCTATAAATATTTTTGTAAAAACAGGTCCTTTCTCATTTTTTTTTTTTATCTCTTTGGGATTATAAGGATGATATTAGAAATTATGTCTTGTTATATTAGTTTGGAGATAAGAAGTAGAGATGCTGGCTTGAGAAAGAATTGGAGTTTAAAAACAGATCTGAGACAGAGTGTCAGTTTCACAGGTTGACAGTGGGGCCCACTGGGTAGTTCAGTGGATTAAGAGCCAGGTCTAGAGATGGGAGGTCCAAGGTTCAAATCTGGCCTCAGACACTTCCCAGCTGTGTGACCCTGGGCAAGTCACTTGACCCCCATTGCCTAGCCTTACCACTCTTCTGCCTTGGAGCCAATTGACTCCAAGATGGAAGGTAAGGGTTTTATTTAAAAAAAATTTTTTTTTAAATTCAAATGTTGACAGTGTGTGTGAGAAATTTAATTGTTTTTTTGTGACAATCTCTGGGTGTGGCAGTTACTCTGAGGGAGTTGAGAGTTCTCTGTCTCTCTTTATCTCTCTCTGTCTCTCTCTCCTTCTCAGAGTGCTGAGTTGACATCTTTTCTCTATTGTCTGAGGTAAAAGGAAAGGAGAGAAAAACCTGAAGGAGCTAAGTGATTTCCTTTTCCAAGTTGGGAAACACTAGTGACTATCTATTGCTGGTTCATAATTTATTTTTATATCTGAGAAGACCAAAGAAAGACCTGGTCTTAGGTTTGGACTCTGTGTCTGCTAAGGCTCAGAGACCTAACTTTGTTCTTGCTGCGGCTCAGCCAGCTGGTCTTTGTTATTTTTATAACTTCTTATAAGGATAATAGTGTTAGTTTATTGTAGAATAATGAAAATTTGGGTTAGTCAGATCAGGAAGAATCAGTGTAGCCTGTAGAAACAGGAGAAGTGGTTCCTTATGGAACCAGGGAGTTTTATTTGGGTGGAGTTAGAAATAATTTTTATCCTTATATGCTCTCAATAAATAGTTTATTTTTTATAACAAGAGTCTCTTTAGCATCCTTGCTCCTGGCCCTGAAGGGAAGTTTACTTAATGAGCTTCACTTCACTGATATAAACAGAAGATACTTTGCAAACACCACAAGCAGAGTTATCTAATTAGTTTATAATCAATAATCAATTCATTGCCTGTTAGTTTTACAGTCTGTCTCAATAAATAGTTTATTTTTGTAATCAGTTCATTTAGTTTTATTTTTATACTGTCCTGAACCTAGAGTTTTCCCTCAAAGCTCTTCCACAACACAGGATATAGAAAAATTTCCATCATTGGTTAATACTTATTTTAATCTCCTTTAGAAATGGATACTGTTGAGAAAAGGAGGCACTTCAGAAATGAGGGGATATCTTTCAATTTATGTCACTGGATTGCAGAGTATGTTAGAAGGTATGAGGTATAAGTATCATAGGGGTGCAAATGGTGAACCCCTGGGTTTGGGAAGGAAACCTTTCTCAAGAATGAGAGGACTCCAAACTTAGCTTAAAAGTAAAAAAATAGATTTATTAGTAAGATAGGATTAATGGCCAGCAAGACAGCATGAGTGGAACAACCCTGGGGGGTTGCCCTCCAAGACATGGCATGGCAGCATGAGTGGAGCAACTATCAGGGGTTACTCCCTGGGTGCCCCAGTTCTTGGGTTTTTGCATCCTTTACCAGAGTGTGGACCTGACTTCTTGCACTCAGGCATTCAGTGGGTGGGGGGGTCTGTCAGAGATCCTGAGAGCTTAGGCTATCAAGGTGTGGCTGGGAGGTGCATCTCTTTTGTCTATCTCAACTTCCAAGAATAAGGATCTTAGCCTTGGGAGTCACAAGGACAGGAAGGGGGAAGGGAATTTCCCTGTTCAGAGCCTGCCTGAGTTAAGGGGTACAGGGTCCTTGCCATCTCTGCACAATGCCCATGTCATAAGGAGACTGGAAAGACAGGAGGAGGCCAGGTTCTGAAGGACTTTGAGTACCAGAGGATTTTATATTTGAGCCTGGAGGTAATAATAGCAAGCCACTGGAATTTAGCAGGGAGATAACATGATCAAACTTGTGCTTTAATTTGAAAACTGAGTAGAGGATGAATTGGAAGGGGAAGAGACTTGGGGCAAGGAGGCCAGGTAGTTGGCTATGCCATAGTCTGTGCCTGAGGTGGTGAGGCCTTGCATCAGAATGGTGGCAATGTTAGAGGAAAGTAGGGGGTATATAAAAAAAGATGTTACAAAGGGAGAATCAATAGGACTTAGCAACTGATTTGAAATGGAGATTGTGAGAGAATGTGGAGTGACAAGTTGTTTTAAGAAACCCCCAAATTTACCTTTCTCCGATAGGAATTTGTCTTCTAGGAACTCCCAAACTGATCCTTTTCCCAGACTGAATAATAAGCCATCCAGCACCCATTAAGCACCCTGAAAAGGAGTGATAGGGTTACTCAAGTCTTAAGTACCCTTTTTGGTTTCTCAGTTTCTCATCATATTTGTACCTCTTCCCAGATACCCTAGCCTCAGGCAACAAACCACTATATAACTGGTCAGTTGTCCTTATTTTCCTATAATTCCCATATATAAGACTTCAAGTTCTCTCTTAGATGGAAACTCCCACAAGGGAAATTCCAATGAGGGACATTCCCATTGGTGCATTTTCCTGGAAATAGTGTTCTCAGAGTCTCAGAGCCTAGGTGGTGTGGTGGTATTGGTTTATGAGTGCATGGCTGTGTGGTGGTCATGAAGAACTCTGTCTCCCTTGTCCTGATTAAAGACTTTTATTCTTTCTAACTACTTCAGTGCTTCTGTGTTTTTCCTAGTTGATAGGAGTCAGGGATGACTCCTAGGTTGCAAACCTAGAAGACTGGGATGAAGGAGGCACTCTTGATAGTATTAGGGAAGTTTGAAAGAGAGGAACCTTACCTCCATTGATAATTTCCAATTTCTTATATATAACATAGCTTTTTTAATATAGCATTTGATCTTATTTTAGGGAAATAAATCCAATTCAGTCTTTTCTACCTTCGTTACTACTCTGGGGACCTATGTAGATGGGTGGCTAGTGATAAAAAAATATGAAAGCAGTCTGAGGCAAATTTATTGACTAGATGACCTTTTCATATGCAATTGAGCTATTTAATATATTAATATTGAAATTAAATATATATTTTATAAATATATTAAATAAATCAATATTTAAAATATTGATATATTTCAATGGCTTTTTCTTTATCCCCTCTGGACATTCAGCTTTTGTTGAAGTCCTACTGAAATAACCCATCTTATGTATATAAAAAAAAATAACACTGTATATAGGATTTGTTAACTTGGCAAAACACAGATCCACTTAAGTAGTCAGTAAAACCCAGTCTTTAATCAGGAAAGAGATAGTGCTCAATATTTGGCAGCCACACAGAGTCAAGCTCCTAAAAACCACATAGAGCCAAGAGCTTTGGTACTCTGGGAACAGTATCTCTGTGAGAATCACCATGCAAGATGATTCTCCAAAGAATAATATAATATAGGGATCTTATATACATTTTAAGGAATTAAGCACAGCAAACATACACTGACAGGTTGCAAGCAGGCTTGGGAAAGAGGCTGTAGCCAGAGGCTGGAGTATCTGGGAGTGGTCTACTACAGTGGATACTAAAAGGATGGTTCCTGCACAGGTGTTGGTCTTCTTGGGAACAGATTTCTGATAAAATGGGGAAACTTCTAAGACTGAAAGGATATTTAACATTGGATTAGATCTACAAGTCCCACTTAAGCTAGGGTCATCAAGCACTTTAAGGTCTATTGTTCAGTCTGAGACCAAGTAAGTCTGGGACTTCCCTCAGGGTGAGTGCTCAGGGGACAGGGGCAAACATGGGGTTCCCAAAAACCCAGTTGATAGATTTTAGAATGGTTATCTGTTCCCAAGGTGTATTGACTTTATTATGCTAAAGTCTAGTGCTTGGGACTTAGTGAAATAACAGATTCAGAGAGAAGGAAGGGTGTTCCAGTAGATGAAAGCTCAGAGCTGGTCTGACTGGGTAAATCCAAACCAACCACCTTAAACTAAAGAGATTGTGTCACCATTTAGGGAGAAATAGAACTAGTGGATAAACAATAATCCATTCTCTGAGAAGTGTAGAGAGTTTAGGATTTCCTCAGTCCTCATCCAAAATAGAGTAGAAAGCATAACCATCCTGATGAATGTAGGAAATTTCCAGTCTTTTTTGTGATAAATAGGATTAAACAGTGACCAGGAATGCCACCTGGTGTCTAAATATTGTATTGTCATTTAAAATCTTGCTCAACCCTTTTATGAAGTATGAAATTCCTCTGTCATATTCCTCCAGTGTGCAGGGTCGTAGGGTTGTACAGTAGCAGCTGAACTGGGATAGGGCATGACTGGCACATACCTGCCATAGAAAAACTAAATTAGCTAAAGAATTTAATGAAACAAGCAATATTTTGAGAGTAAAAGCACTTTCAGATCTTGTCTCAGGTGTAGATTTTTGGGCACATGCTCAGGGGAGTGTGTCCTTTAAAGAGTAGAATTGGCCTCTTTTACATCTTTTCTGGCTCTTTTTGATTCTACCTCAGAGACCCAAGGAAAGTCTTAGGTTTGACTCATAGGTAATGTTTCCCTCAAAAGAGAACCTATATACAATTTATAGAGATCAGTTATAGAATAACTATTTATTTATTTCACAAACAAAAATCTTTAAAATGCAAAATGATTTTAAGTATTCCATTAACAAAGATTCAAAATGAGAAACATTAACTCCTTAAAACATCAAAACATGTTAAAAATGATTATTAATAAATGTTAAAAAAAAACATCAAAACATCCAAAACTTCTGAAAAGTCATTTTTACCTTCTCCTTGGCTTTATATAGCTGAAACAACTCCCTCAAAATCTGTTTTCTGACAAGTCTCATTCTCCTATGAGCATTTTTTTTTTCTGTTAAGCATTGTAGGAGCTATCAGAGGTCCTTTCTGAAGGGCTGCCAGTACCAACAGAGGAACTCAAGAACTTTGAAACATCCAAATGCAGGGAGCAAAAGTTAAATGACTAATGGAATGGTCTTCTGAATATATTGATTTATTAAGCAATGCATGCCAACTGCCAAACAAATTGTGACCAGGCACCTTCCTCAGCTTAAGGCCAGACTCCAAATATAGGGGAGACAGACCTTTTACACATTAAAAGCAATTAATCAAATAACACCAATTTAATGGAAAGGAAACAATATATTAGGTAATCTGATTTTTTAAAAATTAAAATTAAAAATTTTTTGGGTTACACTAAAATTCCCAGGTATTTTTCCCTCTGCCAGAGAAGGCATCATTTGATTAAAAATATATATACATATATGCATAATATATGTATATATAGATAACTATTTATCAGTTCTTTCTTTGAGGGTTCATTCTTTAAGTTGTGGGTTTTGAAAAAAGATTGTATGCTGGGAACTACATTACCCAGCATGCCTAGCACCTCCTAGGGCTCCTTCCCCCTACTTCCTTGCGTGGGATTGGCCTATAAATGGACCAATCTCACACCAGGGAGGGACTTTCTAAGGGGACTTGGAGCTGGGAAGCAGGAGGGGAGGGTAGAGTTTACCTGAAGGAAGGTTATTTTTTTCCTTATTAAAGACCCTTTTTTTTCTTGACTTTCCTCTGCTTTCTTTTATTTTTTAAACATTACAAAGTATTATTTCTGTAATTGTATATAATGTTTTCTAGATTCTGTTCATTTTGCTCTTCCTAATTTCACGAGGCCTTTTCATGTTTTTTTTTTTTTAAATTAACCTGTTCATCATTTCTTATAGCACACATATGCCACAATTTGTTCAGCTATTTCTCAATTGATGGGAATCCCAATAAGTTCTAGTTTTTTGCCACCACAAAGAGAGCTGCTATTAATATTTTAGAACACATTGGATCTTTTCCTTTTTCCCTGATCACCTTTGGAAACAGACGTAACAGTGGTATTGTTAGATCTATGCATAATACAGTTTTATAGTTCTCTGGGCATAATTCCAGATTGCTCTCCAAAATGGTTGGATCAATTCACAGTTCTACCAACAGTGTATCAGTGTCCCCAATTTTCACATTTCCAACATTTGTTATTTTTATCATTTTAGCCAATCTGGCAAGTATGATGATATTTCAGAATTGTTTTGATTTGTATTTCTCTAATCAGTAATGGTTGAGGGCATTTTTTCATATTGATATGGAGGTCCAGGCTTCCCTTAACTCCCCTGCCCCCCAAGCCCCAGATTTTGTTCCAGGTCAGAGACTACATAAAGACTCATTTTTCCTTGTATTCCTGAAGTGCAAAGAGAAGGTGATTTTGAATTGAGAGGAAGATTCCCTCTGGCCTCTCCCCTCATTCTTGATGAGCACAGATGGACACACCTTCCAGTTTGCTCCTGATAAGTATCTATTTTATATCCCAGATATCTGATTATCCTCTAAACTGGATAGTTTATCCCCCTTTCCACTCTGAGGCATAGGACATAACCACATGGCCCATCTAGAGTTCCAGAGACCCAGTAACACGCCATCATCATCCTTTCTCTAGTCACTTAGACCCTGTTGAAAGGGTATAAAAAGCCCAGAACTTATTTCCTCTAGGAGGCAGCTTTCCATCCATTCTGCTTCCTTCAGCCATTCCAATTTGACATATTCAAATGAATAAATCTCAAGCTAGCTATTGGAGTCTGTCATTCTTGACAAGGCCAATCTATCCAGATCCAGGGTTTTACTTCAAAGCTCTTCTACAACAATATATATGTCTTTGATTTTTTCATCCAAAAACTGTTTGATTATATCTTTTGACCATTTATTTTGGGGAATGGCCCGTGTACTTGTAAAATTCTCTATTTATTTTAGATATGAGACCTCTGTCTGAGAAACTGTCTACAGGGTAAAAGTTAGACTAGACCCAGAATTGAAGAGAGAGGGAACTAAGCTAGCTCCATAAATGAGTCACAATAATATATCAATAATAATAATAATAAATCACAATAATAAATCAGTGGATTTGCTTGCCAGCTCTGGAAGTGGAGAGGGAAGAGGGGAGGGAGACAATAAAAATCATGTAACCATGGAAAAAAATAATTAAAAAAATGAGTTACAAGATGGAGTCAGTGCGGTTCACTCAATTTCCACAATTAACAATTTGCTGTCCTAATCTCCTCAGTTTCTTCACAAAACAGGTACTCATGAAAAATCCATTTCTCACTGTTATCTAGTCATGCTCAGGAAAAGAAACACAAAGCAGAAAAGGCAAGTAGGGACCAGGCTCAGGCTCAACTTAAGTAAGACATATTCTAGCTGCTATATGCAGGCAGTCATCATTGGTGCTGGATAAGAGGTGTCCCTCAACCCATCATAGGAAAGTTTCAGTGACAAGAGTATATCATGCTATCCATTTTGGAAAGAGGAAGAAAGAAGGTCAAATAGTTGTTGCTGAGTGGGCAGTTCTTCCTGGCTCACTGACCAATCATGCATTTTTCTTCCCCTGCTCTCATTATGGCAATTTGCTTTGTTATCCCTAAATGCTGAGTCTTTTAATTTTGAGCACACATATCTCTTGAAATGACTGGAGGGTTTAAAAATACTCTATAGGATAGATCCCTGAAGGCTTGTCATGAGGGTGCCAAATAAACTGAAATCCATCTTTCACAAATTGTATCCTATTGGTTTTAGTTTTGTCAATTGGTCTAAGCAAAACAAATTAAGTATATTCCCTTATATGTTAAGGTTCAATGTAATATTTAATAGTAAATATTATAGTATTCCTGAAGAAAACATATGATATATATTTAATATATATAGTTATGCTATTGAAAAGTTTCTAAATGAGATTCTAAAATGAGAAAAGAAATAAAGGTACCTTAAAGTGGAAAATGAATTAAGTAATCTATTAAGTGCCCCATTATGCACTATGCTCTGTCCTAGGTGCTAGGTTTAGAAACACAACTGTGAAGCAGTCTTTGCTCTCAAGTAGCATGTTCTATTACATACATGTTATTTTATAAACTAAAGTCTCATATCTTTTCTTCTCGGGTTCTCTTTTTATGACTAGACATAGAATATCTCTGTATAATTATCTTCTATATAGCTGTCCCCGGTGTTACTGAGGCCACTTAAGGTCAGAGATTCCATATCCCAAAGAACTATTGACTTAATTTATTCCCTGCCCATTCACTTTGACCTTAACATTGATCAGCTGTCTCACGTGTGCTTGTCAAGGGCAAATAGGTTGCAGATGAGTGCAAATCAGTACTAGGGAGACAACTACATTTTATTATCATCAGATCAATGTGACAGTTTTGGCCTAAAGGTGGTGCTGTTTCTCAAGGAAAGAAGTTGCCAGGCTCAACCAGTTACTGCTGTATTAAATATTTAGTCATTTAAAAAAAAATGTTGTTAAAAATTTCAGTCATATTTTAATTTATATATAATAATAATATAATTTTATAAATAATAATTTAATCCCTACTGTTTTAGGAGCTTTAAAAAAGTTTAAATATATTAAATGTGTATAAATATATAAAATATAAATATATATAAAATATACATTCCCATGATTTTAGATTTAACCATTATCTAAAAAACTTCAAAAATTTTAATTGATTTGCTCTGTTATCAATTGTTTCTTCATAGAATCAAAGAACAGGGTGTTAGAAATCATCTCACTAAATCTATTTTTCATTTAAGGAAACTGAGGTCCATAGAAGTTAAATGACTTCACACCTTTAGTAAATGGCTGAATTGTGACAACGCTTCACATCTTTTTTTTTTTAAATTTTTTTTACCACCAGTCAAGTCCTAGTCTCTTTCCTTTACACTATGCTTCCACAATTGCAGTATTTTTCCTTTATAGTGTAGAGAAGTAAATTAATAGTAAATCAATTTACCCTAGAAATTTGAGAGGACATTTTATTTCCTATTTTTAAGAATTTTCTTCTAAATTCTAGAATTTAGAGGCAGTGGGGTGGTACAATGGATAAAGTACCCAGAGTTAGGAAGACCTTAGTTCAAATTCAGCCTCAGATACTAGGCAAGTTATTTAATTTCTTGTGGCTTCAGTTTCCTCAACTGTAAAATGGTAATAGTAATAGAATCTACCTCCCATGGTTGTTATTGAAGAACAAAGTAAGATAATATTTGTGGGGGCAACTAGGTAGTTCTGCAGATTAAGAGCTAGGCCTAGAGCGGAAGGTCCTGAGTACAAATCTGACCTCAGACACTTCTTAGCTTTGTGATCCTAAACAAGTCACTTAACTCCTATTGTCTAGCCCTTATCATTCTTCAACCATGCAACCAATATACAGTATTGATTCTAAGGCAGAAGGCAAGATTAAAAAACAAAACAAAACAGGGGGCAGCTGGGTAGCTCAATGGATTGAGAGCCAGGCCTAGAGACAGGAGGTCCTAGGTTCAAATCTGGCCTCAGACACTTCCCAGCTGTGTGACCCTGGGCAAGTCACTTGACCCCATTGCCTACCCTTTCTACTCTTCTGCCTTGGAGCCAATACACAGTAAGGGTTTAAAAAACAAAAACCAAAACAAAACATTTGTAGAGTGCTTAGCATAGTGTGTGGCACGCAATAGATCCTGTTTAAATGGTTCTTTCTTTACTTAGACCATAATTGCCTTTGGAGTCTTTTGATTATGTTAATTTCAATTAATTCAATAATTATATTAATAAGTTAATTGGCTTAGGGAAATAATAATTTAGATAATATGATATATTAATATATTTAAGCATTTTTTCATAGATAATAACAATATGACAGTGACAGAATTAAATTCAGGAGGACTATTTTTGGTAATATAATTTTTAAAAGAATCTTTCTTTTCCTTATTCATTGTTATTAGAGGCATGTTTTCTATAAGGATGTGCAGTAGCAGGGTTCACTTAAAAGGGAATGTATAAGGGGGGTTTCCCTTATAAGAAGTCGATCACGTTAGACCTATTTATCTGGAAATATAAGATTTATTTTACTTCCTGTAGAAAGCAGATAGGTAGAAAAATTAAGATATGGCAGGAATTCTGAGGTTCTTTTAAAGAATTTATTTAATTAATTAAGGATATTTTTCCACAGTTAAATGATTCATATTCTTTCCCTTCCCTCCTCCCTCTCCCCTTCCATAGCCAACAAGCAATTCACCTGGGTTTTACATGTATCATTGATCAAGACCTATTTCTATATTATTAATATTTGTACTAGGGTGATCATTTAGAGTCTACATCCCCAATCATATCCCCATCGAACCATGTGACCAAGCCAATGTTTTTCTTCTGTGTTTCTACTCCCACAGTTCTTTCTCTGGATGTGGATAGCATCCCTTCTCATAATTCCCTCAGAGTTATCCTGGATCATTGCATTGCTACTGGTAGAGAAGTCCATTACATTTGATTGTGCCACAGTGTATCCATCTCTGTGTAAAATGTTCTCCTAGTTCTGCTCCTTTCACTCTGTATCAATATCTGGAGGTCATTCCAGTTCACATGGAATCCCTCCAGTTCATTATTCCTTTTAGCCCAATAGTATTCCATCACCAATGGATACCACAATTTGTTCAGCCATTCCCCAATTGAAGGACATCCCCTCATTTTTGAGGTTCTTTTAAAACTTCCTTCTACCTAGGCTCTTAAAAAAGTGGAGCATGATGTTTCCCCAGATATTCTGTGGGGTTGGTCTTTTGTAATATTTATGGTTACAATAGGATAAGTGCCCAAAGTCTCTTTTTTCTGGCATGAGACAGCTGGGTGGCAGAGTGGACTTGGAGTGAGGAAGATAGATTCAAATCTCCTGTCCTCCATTTATTAGTTATGCAATCTTGGGCAAATTACTAAATCTCTCATAGGCTCCATTTCCTACAGTCCAGGTTGTTGTGGAGATAAAAAGAGATAAAATTGTAAAATACTTTGCAAATCCTAAAGCTGTCCATTATTATTCTGAAGTCATTAACTATTCAATCACAGACATATAAAAATAAATTGAATAAATAAAATAAAATTTAAAAAATGTTTTATTCCTTTTGCACGTGACTGTTCACAACTGTCATAAATAAGATAATAGAGGAAAAGAAACTGAAGCAGCTGCTAACATCACTTTTGTGCTAAAAACACAGGATTATTTTGTAGTGAATAGATTCCACGTTGTCCAGTGGGAAATAGATGCTAATCATGTCTTTGTTCATCTAAGTTGTGTGAGAGAAATTCATGATTTATGGAATATGAGGGAATAGACTTTTGAGAGACATTTGTTGGAATTTGCATAGATCTGTTCTGCCTGGTTTTTGCTTATAGAACCACAGAAGTTTGGTGGATCAGACTTGGCGACATGTGATGGAGGGTATTTCATTATGGAATGACAAAGGGTCATCTTAATTGGCTGCTGCATTGGAAAGGCTAATGATTCTTTAAAATAGGAGAGAGCATCTGGTTGGTTCCTTAGTTGTGGCTCTCCAAGGGACGAGATGTGATTCCAGTGAGGGTTGGGGAAGGACAGGGCTCTTTTCTATTCCCATGTAATGGTCATCCCACCCTCACGGAAGGTACATGCAGGGACTTAACTGGGAGACATTTCACCGAGGAACTGGGCTGCCTTTTCTTCTCTTGGTGTTTGTTCTTTTCTGATCTTAGGCACATGACTATACCAAGATGAAGATTTTGGGTTACCTCGTAAGTATTCATGAATCTGGAAGTCTGCAGTTGTGGTGACAGCAGCAGTAATCCCTGGCACAAGGCTGTAATATTATCCCCCAAAGTCGCAGGTGAACCTTTTGCATCAGCGAGTTCAGTTCCCAGAAAAAAAGATCAAACTGGGCTATTTGATCCTACAGTTCCCACAGCCGAGGCGAAACATGGAATGACTAATTGGTAGGATAGCACAAACTGCTGTATGCTAATATTTTAAGCTTCCCAACTGATTATAACTGTAAGTTTAGTAGCTGACTGGTATTTTAGTAATTTTGTTAATATGCACTAAATTTTTTTATGATGATATATTTTTTTCTGATTAGAAGGATTAGCTCTTTGTCCCACATGTAATTTATATTGTAATTTGAATACTTCTTTTTTTGCTTCCCCTTTTTGGTGAGATTCTAGGATTGATCCCCAAAGGAAAAAACTGGTCAATAAATGCAACCCCCCCCCCAAAAAAAGGTGAGGGGATTAAATGAACCAATGAATGGGAGAAAATGGGTGCTTGATTTAATATTTAGAGGAGGATTTCTTTAGCACTAAAGATGGAACTGCTAGGATAGTTGGGTAAAGAAGAAGAAATGGTGCCTTTCACCAGCCCCTAGGAGTCAAAGTAGGTCTCTATGCAAAATATATGGTACAGGCAACTTCCACACAATATACATTGACCATTTTCTAAATTGTGGTTTATATTGGGCAAATTATATCTCAATTACCTTTCCCCCAGTAGAATAAGTACTATTAAGAACATTTCTATGTCTGAGATAAGTTTTAAGTCATTAGACTCCCAGACTTCAGGGAAGTATAAGTACTTCTTTCTGGTCATTGTCTTCTTTCTTTATAAACTCTTACCTTTCACTTAAAAATCAATATAGTGTGTTTGTTCCAAGGCAGAAGAGTGGTAAAGACTATGCAATGGGGGTTAAGTGACTTAACCAGGGTCACACAGCTAGGAAGTGTCTGAGGACAGATTTGAACCCAGGTTCTCCCATCTTTGAGCCTGGATTTCAATCCACTAAGCCACCTAGCTGGCCCCAGCACCAGGAATTGTATTGAATAATCTCTAGGTTGGGGTCTCAGTTCACTAAGACCCCTAGCTACTCTGGTCATCTTTCTTAAAACTACTTTAAGAAAACTCATTGAAAGGTCAACAACATTGTATATGATTATTTGATAATTATCACTCACAACAGTACACATTTAGGAGGAGATCCCAGAACCTAATCCTTTTATTATTTTTAATTTGTGTGATGACAATTATAAAGCAAATGAACCTCCAAAGGAAATTCAAATTGACTAATTTTTTAAAATTGCCAGGGGCAGCTGGGTAGCTCAGTGGAGTGAGAGTCAGGCCTAGAGACAGGAGGTCCTAGGTTCAAACCCGGCCTCAGCCACTTCCCAGCTGTGTGACCCTGGGCAAGTCACT
>NC_058132.1:408947512-408964017 GCF_016433145.1 Gracilinanus agilis | reverse complement strand
TCATTTCTTGTGTTCAATTTGCTTATCAGTTCATTTGGTTTCTGAGCCTCGCTTTCCAGTTGCAAGATTCTACCTTTTAAGCTGTTATTTTCTTGCCAGATCTCTTCCATTTTCCTCAGAATCTCAGATTTGAACTCTTCCATAGCTTGTGAGGAGTTTTCCTTATTTGGGGAGGGTCTGGATGGTTGTTTGTTCTCCTCCTCTGTTTGCTCGGTTGTCTGGATTTTCTCTGTGTAGAAGCTGTCGAGTGTTAAAGACTTCTTTTTTTTGTTATTATTCTTTCTCTTCTGAATTTCCTGTAACTGATTAGCCATCATTAGCACAGCAGCTTCTCAGGTTTATCCTCGCTCTCTGTGTCTGTCTGAGATCTATTGGCTCCTGAGGTCTGAGTTCTAGTTTTTTCCAAGGTCAAGCCCCCTGGTGGATTCCCTTGCTTGATCCTCTGCTGGAGGTTTCTTTACAAGTCTCAGGGAGCTACTTCCACAGTTGTATACCCGTCTGCACTGGTTCCCCACTTAGGCTTTAGTTCCTGGCTGTGTTTGCCTCCACCCACGCCTCTGCTCAGCGGGCGCGCGCCCTGCGTCCACTCTCTGCTCCCGCGCGCTCAGATTTTGCGTGGGTTCTTGACTTAATGGGGTCCTAAGTCTTGCTGCTCTCAGGAACAGGTCCCAGAGCTGCCGATGACTCGATGGGTGCCCCACACTTGCTCTATTTCTTTTTAGCTGGGTTCGGAGCTATAGGTGAGTGTGGAGGGGGTGGGGGTGGGGCGGTTGCTCAGCTCGCGATTGAGTGAGTGCGAGCCCTTTTTAGCCTGGAAATGTCTCGATTCCACGTACCTTCCACGCTGTGCCCTGTTGTGGGGTTCCTCCGTTCGTCTGGACTTGTTTTTATGTCCCCTTGAGGAGTTTTGTGTGTTTCCGTCAGGAGAGGTTAAGAGCTGCTTCTTACTCTGCCGCCATCTTAACCCGGAAGTCCCTCCTCTGGATCTTAAAATTAGTAAGCATGATGTGGATTTTAAAATTAATAATCAACAAGTAAATATTATATTTAATAAAGTTTTATTAATAATAAACTAACAAAAAAAACTAGCTAAAAGGTACTAACCAGCCCACTCCCAGGAGCAAAAAGAGGAAGAGGGAGGAGTTACAGCCAAATATAAAACAATAATGTGACCACGCAAATGTGGAGGCATAGGAGAGATTAAAGGGAATTTTGGGAAATACTAAGGAACTTATGGGGGATGCAGTCCAAGGATCAAAATCTCCATTTATACAATGATCTCATTATAAATCTATCCCACTTGGATAAGATCCCACATAGAAGGGACAGTGAGTATTGAGACTGTGGACTGCATTGCTGTCCTGGACAGAACAGTGCAAGG
The DNA here is from genome assembly GCF_016433145.1 of Gracilinanus agilis. NCBI lineage: Eukaryota > Metazoa > Chordata > Mammalia > Didelphimorphia > Didelphidae > Gracilinanus > Gracilinanus agilis. Next base: position 408,962,636 of record NC_058132.1, on the reverse strand, counting down.
ATTATCATGTCCCAGTTTTTCAATAAGATATATTTGAGAAAAAATATTTTCTAGCCTTGGAATTTCCTGAGAAATTCTCTGGTGCCAACAGGGTAGTGAATATGTCTAAAATGACTATCTATCAATAGACTATCAGCACAAATTGAAACCAGTTGTAGTCTGGTCAAGGTAGTAGCAGATACTGAAAACATTAAGCTGTGTCCCAATTCTTATAGCATCTGACCATCCATTTAGCCTGTGTAGAGGTCTTCTGTAGGACAGAGGCTCACAATGACAGTTATCATCACAAGACCACTGGCTCTTCAACCTTAGAATGGGATCCTGAGAAATCTGACTTTGGATCCTATCTGAATAGTGGATGAAATGCTTGAGGCAGAAATTCCACAAAAAATGTGGTCATGTTTTTCCATTCCTTCTTCCACCTTGACCTTGCTTTACCTGGCTTGAAAGCAGGCTATCACAACACATTCTATGAATTTCTTCTCCATGACATCACTCTTGGATTATATCCCTATTTCCATTTCTAACTTCAATTCTGTGTTTAACTCCATATCTTACCCACATTCTGTGTCTAACCCTAAATTCTGTTTCTGTTCCTGCTTCTAACTCTAATTCTAAGTGGTACAAAATCTATTACCTTCCTAAATGGCTCAGAAATGGACATTTTAAGTAAACAAGATTTTTTTAAAAAGTAAACAAGAAACAAAATGCAACAAACCAGTTCAAATGGGGGTGGGTGGGTAGGACAGAATTTCACTTTCTGAAGACTCTGATGCCCATTACTATGCTGATGACATTATGCCCTGTGCCGTCTTTGGAAATTTGCTGTCTAGAAATAATTTGTTAAGATGTTCATAAAAAGTCAAATTATTATATTAAAAAAACAAAAAACAAAAAACAAACCAGGGTCTGGGACAGACAAGGGGTAAAGTCTCTAAATTGAATGGTAGTTTATAATAGGACCAAGGTGGGGGTAATATTAATTCTAAGGAAATTCAGGATTTAACTTACTCTGCCACATTTGGGAGAATACAATGGATGAGGAAAAACCTGAGTAATTCTAGGCACAGTTTAGTACAAGTTACTGATTCTTATGGTTGATAGTCCCCATTTACTGGATCATTCACTGAGATGCTTTTGTTTCTTTTTTCTTTTTTTTTTTTTTTTAAATCCTTACCTTCCATTTTGGAATCAATACTATGTATTGGTTCCAAGGCAGAAGAGTGGTAAGGGCTAGGCAATGGGGGATAAGTGACTTGCCCAGGATTATACAGATAGGAAGTATCTGAGGCCAGATTTGAACTTAGGATATCTAGGTCTGGCTCTTCATCCACTGAGCCCTCCCATTTGTTTCTTTTTAAAAATTCTGGTCTCAGCTCCTGGTCCAACTTGGACCAAAATCCAAAACTCTGGATTTACTTAAAGGCCCAGAGCAAGGAGGAACTCATTATTTCCTTTTTTTTTTAAACCCTTAACTTCTGTGTATTGGCTCCTAGGTGGTAGAGTGATAAGGGTGGGCAATGGGGGTCAAGTGACTTGCCCAGGGTCACACAGCTGGGAAGTGGCTGAGACCAGATTTGAACCTAGGACCTCCTGTCTCCAGGTCTGACTGAGCTACCCAGCTGCCCTGAACTCATTTCCTAAGGCAGCCAATTCCACTTTTGGATGGCATTAGTAGTTAGGAAGTTAAAAAAAAAATAAAACCCTTACCTTCTGTCTTAGAATCAATACTGGGTTTTGATTCTAAGGCAGAAGAGTGGTAAGGGCTAGACAATGGGAGTTAAGTGATTTGCCCAGGGTCACACAGCTAGGAAGTTTCTGAGTCCAGATTTGAACCCAGGACCTCCTGTCTCTGGGCCTGACTCTCAATCCATTGAGTTATCCATTTATCCCCTAGGAAGTTATTTCTAACAAGAAATAAAAAATTGTCTCTTCGAAACTCAGTCAATTGCGCCTAGTTCTGCTTTTGGGGTTAAGTAGAATAAATCCAAACACTTTCCTACATAATAGCCCTTCATGTGTTTGAAGATATTAATAATTGCTGTTTTCTTTTCTTTAGTCTAAATTTCCCCAGTTTCTTCAAATCATCATTTAAAGGCTTATTTTGAGACTTTGGACATATTTGGATTTAATATTGTGTTTCCTAAAATGTGGCCATAGGAACTAAATAGAACATTCTAAATCTGGTTTTACCAGATAAGATGACAGAGGCACCATTGCCTCCATCTCTACATATACTATGCCTTCTAATGCAGTCTAAGAGTGCAGTAGGTTTTTTGTACTGCTGTATTAAACTATTTTTATTTCCACATTTAATTATATTTTCAAGTAATAGTCACTTAAAAATTTAATCTCTCTAAAATCCCTTAATACATATATACATAATCAGCAAAACTAATTCCCACTTGAGCCATGTCTGAAAATATATGTCTATTTCATCTTCATTCTTTAGGATTTGTGATTTATCATTATGGTGATCAAAGTTCTAAAGTCTTTCAAAATTGTTTTTCTTTAAAATGTTATCATTGAATAAATTGTTTTGCTAGTTTCTCCACTTTGCTTTGTATCATTAAAGGTCATGTCAGTTTCCTCAGAAATCGTCCATTTCATAATTTGTTTTGGCACAATAATATTCCATTATGAGAAGATTAAAATTGATCCTGCATCATTTTCTTATTGATCTTCTTTACAAGTAATTGGTTTTGTCCTATCTCTGCTAAAGTCCTGGATCTTTGTCTCTCACATTAGTTCTCCCTTATCTAAGAACATGATCACTACCCATACTTTTTTGAGTTCAGCTGAGGCATAATCGATTTTGCTTTAATGTCTCATTTTAACTCCATGTAAATCTTTGTGATTCAGATATTTCTTGTTAACAACATATTGTTGGATTCTGGTTTCTAATCTATTCTGCTACCCTCTTCTATTTTATCAGAGAATTCATCCCTTTCACATTCATGGTTATATCAGGTAGAGGTGAAGAGCATCCCAGACTTTGGAAATATCCTACAGAAAAGTACAAAGGTTAAAGATGGATTGTCATGTATGGGGAACAGCAAGTAAATCAATTTGGTTACTATCTAGTATGAATATATATATGTTGCTGCTGGTGGTGTCTGTCGGGGCAGTGGATAATGTGCAATTGATAAATAAAAATTGGCTGGAGTCATATTGTGAAGGATTTAAAGTTCCCAAAAGAGAATTGTGCATTTTATTCTAAAGACAGTAGGGAAAAACTACATCCAGAATCAGAGAGTGATAGAGTCAATCTTGCGCTTCAGGAATGTCAATTTGGCTTGTGTAGAAAATGGATTTCATGAGGGAAAACATGGATACAAAGTACCAATTAGGAGAATATTGCAGTAGTCTGGGTGAAAGAGCTTGAGGGCCTGTATTTAGGTGGTTGTGGTATGAGTAAAGGGATATTCAGGAAGGGGCAGCTATGTAGCTCAGTGGATAGAGGGCCTGGAATTGGGAAGATCTGGGTTCAAACCTCAGACACTTCCTAGCAAGTCACATAACCTTGTGGCAAAGACAGAAAGTAAGGGTTTAAAAAAGATATTAAAAAGGGGGGGATCTGGGCATGTTTGTAGGTAGCAGGAAACAGTGGATAAGAGAGAATTGAAAATTAGGAAGAAAGGAGGGATAATCAAAGGGGAAAAAATGCTGGATGAGATGGGAAGGGATGTGATCAAGGGTAGCATAGACAGGGAAGACTTTTTCCTTCTCAAAAAATGGGGGAAATGAGAGAAATAATAATGTCAGGGTGATTTAAAATGTAGAAATGTGGAAAAGGGAGAGCATGTGACAATTGGCTTCAATTTCTTCAATTTCAAATTTGAAGTAAGAGGGAAGGGGATGAAATGATTTTTGTATGTTGAGAGAAGAAAGCCAGGTTCGGAACAGCCATTGTAGTGGTGCATTAACAAGACAATTAAGAGGAAATAAGGGCTGGTTGAGTGAGGACCCATTTGACAAAATAACATGTAGTGCACCCAGTCAGCATGATTATGTGAATTCTTCCATTAGTGTTCAGCAGCACTGGAGGTGGAGCAGAGAAGGTAGATCATATTCTGAGATGATATTCCAAGTCTAGAATTTGGAAATGAATGAATGTAGTTAAGACAAAGGGGCCAAGTAATTCAAGAGGAGAAGACAGGATAAAGGTCAGCTGATTACATCAAAATTGCAGATGGAAGAAAAAGGCAGTGATGTACAAAGCAGGGAAATCAGAGAGTAAAATAGACTTGTGCTTTAGGAATGCTGATTTGGCAATGAGGATGTAGAATAAGTTTAGAAAGGATAAGAAATAAAGAGAGAAGGAAGGATAGCGGTAGAATTTCATGATAATGCTTATATAACTTCAACTGCCAATTAGCTATTTCTAATCTGTCATTTCTAGTCCAAGGATTGTTCTTCTTGGCATGGGAAGCAGAAATAAATCAAGTTGATTAATATTGCCTTCTTTCCTTCATCTATTCCCATCACCTCGTTTATCCTATGTAGTGGTTCTATTCCTTCTTTCATCCTCTTTCCCCAATAAAACTAAAATAAAATTTCTTTTTTGCTGTTCTTAACTTTCTTCCGTTGGCTCAGTTAATTTTGAATTTTAATATTCTTGAAAACTATTCTTAAAGAAACATGCCTCATTTGTAAATTGATCTTCTACTTGCATTTTCTATTCATATCTTCTTAAAATTCTATTGGGTGATGAGTCGATAGAAATCCACATCAGTCTTTTTGGCCAAATCCTCTATTACCTCCTTATCAAAATAGCTTTTCTTCAGATTTTTAATTTGGAAAGCTTCACATCCCTCACAGAATGACTTCCCTTGAAGAATTTTTGTTTATGAGATACCATCTATCTTTCCTCTTAATCCTTTTGAAACCTGCTCTAGTAAAACTTGTCAGAATATACTTGGTTTTCCTTCCCTTTTCTATCATGAATTCCATGGTGAAATGGCTATTTCCTCTTAATGGAATGCCTACTTATTTTTACTTTAAGAAATAGTTCTTGTTGGTCAAGAATTAGATCCCAAAGAGTAGGTACTCATCTTTTTTTTTTTTTTTAACCCTTACCTTCCATCTTAGAATCAATACTGTGTATTGGTTCTTGCCTGGGGTCACATAGTTAGAAAGTGAAGCCAAATTTGAACCCAGGACCTCCTTAGAGGTTGTAGAACCTAGAACCCTGAACCTAGAGACTTCCTCTCTCTAGGCCTGCCTTGCAATCCACTGAAACACCTAGTTGCTCCTAAGAGTAGTTCCTTCAGTAGCTCCTTCCTCCACATTTTGAAGAATGAAGTTATCATTAAGGTGAACCAAGAAACTGTTTTGCTTTTGGGCAGAAGGAGAGTTCCTGTCAATGCCAGTATAACTGAAATCTCCATACACTACCTTACCCTGCCCATATGCTGGACCTGTGAACTGTTTTACAAATTACTTACCTATTTCCTCTTTCTCAGGTGCTCAGTAATATACTCCAATGACAGTGTCACTACTATTTCTTCTGTTTATCTCTACCCAAATTCTTCTTCATCAAAAATTCCTGCTGTGGTTTCTGGATATCCTTTCATGAGTGTGTAATGGAATTCATCTTTGAAATTCCAGGATGTAATCACAGAAAAAGAGCTGACAAATTTTAAAAGTAGCTCTGATATTTTATGATAGAAACAAGTCCCTTGAGTGAATTAGAAAGGGAACAATACCATTGGATGAATAATGATTATCCACACCATGGTTGGTCTTTAAAATTCAGTTCAGGCAGAAGTTAGGCTAGAAGAAGAACCCAGATTCTGATGAGGTGAGTAGAAAATGCAAAGAGTTTGAGAAAAGAGGTCTGTGAGATGCTCCATAGAGATGGGGATACAAGGAAGCAAAGATGTTTGGACCAATCAGAAGGATGATGTATGGCTGAAATCATCTTCCCCTCTCCTGATGATACTTTCTAAGGTGGCGGTGCTGTTATCTCCCTTGGATTCCTTCATTGAAGCCTGAAGTCTTTCCTTCTATCTACAAGGAAAGCTTATTTGTCTTTCTTTGGCTTAAATGTTTACTTTGTCTTATAAACAATGTTAGTCATTGGGAGTCTTTGAATCTTGGTATGCTTTTTGGACATGCAGTTGGGAAGAGGTAATTGCTGCAGTATCATCAGAGAAGAAAGAGAAATAAATTTAACACAAGTGTTTTTCCAGAGTACTGTCTTTAACTGGAGATTAAAAGTTTTAAAAAGGTCAACAGAATTACAGATTCTTTGCTATAATTTCTGAGCAGAGCAGATCCATTTTTACCAGGAAGCCCATCTAGGCAATGAGTCATCACAGTAGAAGGGAGAGAGAAGAGGTAAAAATAGGAGTAGATGAACAATGCTGCACAGTCCACCCCACTACCACTGATACAAGGATAAATTCTCAATATATAATGCCCTGTTCCCTGTCCATAGTTATTCCTTAAAAATCTTTACCTTCTGTCTTAGAATTCATATTAAGTATCAGTTCTAACCCAGAAGAGTTGTAAAGACTAGGCAATTGAGGTTAAGTCACACAACTTGGAAGTGTCTGAGGCCATGTTTGAACCCAGGACCTCCAGTCTCCAGACCTGGCTCTTTATACACTATGTCATCTAATTGCTCTGCACAGTCATTTCTGACAGTTGGAGATCAGGAAAAACTTTTTGGAGAATTTGACATTTGAATTGGACTTTAAAGGATGGGAGAATTCAACAAGTGGAGAGGAAGGAGGTATTCTAGGCATAGGAATCACATTGGGCTATAGAGGTTTTGGAGCACAAGGTATGACCAATAGTTCAGTTTGGCTAAATGACAGTATGTGAATTTTGAAGCATGACATAAGGGGAGAAATGTAGGGTGACATGAGATTGTGCAAGGACTTGAGTGTCAACCTAAAGGTTATGAGATGAACTTTAGAAAAAATGCAGTGGTTTTGAAGGGTTTTGAACAGAGGAATGACATGGCAAGATCATTGCATGATTAAGGGCTCTGGCAGCAGTGTTCAGGGTAGTTTAAAAAGGACAATTAGAAGGGAAGTAACAAATTGGGAAAAAATCTTTTTAACCAAAACCTCTGACAAAGGTCTAATTACTCAAATTTATAAGGAGCTAAGTCAATTGTACACAAAATCAAGCCATTCCCTAATCGATAAATGAGCAAGGGACATGAATAGGCAATTTTCAGATAAAGAAATCAAAACTATCAATAAGCACATGAAAAAGTGTTTTAAATCTCTTATAATTAGAGAAATGCACATCAAAACAACTCTGAGGCATCACTTCACACCTAGCAGTTGGCTAAAATGAGAGTAAATGGAAGTAATAAATTTTGGAGGGGATGTGGCAAAATAGGGACATTAATGTACTGCTGGTGGAGTTGTGGATTGATCCAACCATTCTGGAAGGCAATTTGGAACTATGCCCAAAAAGCGCTAAAAGACTGCCTGCCCTTTGATCCAGCCATACCACTGCTGGGTTTATACCCGCAAGAGATAATAAGGAAAAAGACTTGTACAAAAATATTTATAGCTGCACTCTTTGTGGTGGCAAAAAATTGGAAAATGAGGGGATATTGCCCTTCAATTGGGGAATGGCTGAACAAATTGTGGTATCTGTTGGTGATGGAATACTATTGTGCTGAAAGGAATAATGAACTGGAGGAATTCCATGTGAACTGGAATGACCTCCAAGAACTGACGCAGAGTGAAAGGAGCAGCACTAGGAGAACATTTTACACAGAGATGGATACACTGTGGCACAATTGAATGTAATGGACTTCTCTACTAGCAGCAATGCAATGATCCAGGACAATTCTGAAGGACTTATAAGAAAGAATGCTATTCACATCCAGAGAAATGACTGTGGGAGTAGAAACACAGAAGAAAACAACTGCTTGATCCCATGGGTTGATGGGGATATGATTGGGGATGTAGACTCTAAACAATCACCCTAATGCAAATATTAATAATATAGAAATGGGTCTTGATCAATGACACATGTAAAATCTAGTGGAACTGCTCATTGACTATGGAAGAGGGGGTGGGAGGAGGGAGGGAAAGAACATGAATCATGTAACTATGGGAAAAATTCTAAATTAATTAATTAATTAAAAATTCAAATAAAAAAATAAAAAGGCAGTTCCCTGGACCTTAAGTCAGGATGACTTGAATCCAAATACAGTCTCAGATACATACCCTGGGAAAAGTAGATACCATTCATTTGCCTCAGTTTCCTCATCTGTAAAATGGCAAAAATAGAACCTACCATCTAGAGTTGTTTTAAGGATAAAATAAAATAATATTTGTAAAGCACTTTAAACAAATTAAAGCACTATATACATTTGCTATTATTTTAAAAAAATAAATAAAAAGGGAGAGGGTAAAAATCAGTGTTTATCACCAGGCAATTATGCCCACTGGGCCAGTCTTGTTATGTGACTTTTGAGGAGCATTAATTGAGTGGTTGTCTTTATTTTCATTCTACATATTGATAACTAATATGTCGTTTTTCTCAAGAGTCCTCTGGACCAGGTTACCTTATTTTTGTCCCCCAATTATTTCCTTTATCTACCTCTATCCACATCTGGAGTTGAACCAGAAGCTAACTGGGAGCCACCTCACTCTTCCATTCTTCATCCATAGCTATCTCATTGTGGGAACAACCTTGCATATTTTACGGATTCCTCAACTAGTCTGCTGAGTAAATCTTCCCTCTAGGATCATTTGCTTTCCCAGTCCCCACAATGTAGTATTACAAATCTCTCTTAACTTCCTGCCCATCCAAAGGAAATTCCACTTGCTCTGGAAGGTACATGGTTAGGAGACTAACCCTTACCCCAAAATTCCCTGGATCTGTGGTCAGAGAAAGGTAAGTCAAATAGTGTCCTCACATGAGATTCCTGGAATTGACTTTACCAGATAATCTGTCCATGCCTCCATGGGCATTTAGAAAGATGAGGTTGCAAAAGATTTTTTTTTTGTATTGTAAACAAGGCAAACATCTTTTTGCATTAAAGTTCAACAAGGGGAAACTCTTTGGGGAAAAAATAGAAGGCAGAGTAGAATTCTTTGCTTGCTTGGCTCTGGAATCATGAAGAAAGGGAAAATTTTCAGTAGCATAATGTCGTTGGGAACAGATGGGGCTTCCTAGGAGCCAGCATTAATTAACCAGCTTGGTGGCTTAAGGCCCTGGGTCCAAGCATATTGCATGGATCCCAGTGGATTTGGGCACACACTATGCACACAGGCAGTAAAGCCCAGAGCCAGGAGAAGTCCCAGCCTCCCAGGCCAGAGTATTAAGAAGAGAAGGAAGGGGAGGGGAGGATGTTCACTAGGCTGTTCTAGTCTTACCCAGTTCTCATTGTGGGGGAGGGAAGACCCTGGCAAGAAGAATAGAAGCATAATATCTTCCTAAGGCTAATAATGCCACTTCCACATTCCAAAGTGTTATAGCAACTTCCCTTCTGAGTCAGTCACTGAATCTAAAAATCCTTGCAAGTCCGTGAACCCTACCTCTATCTATAAAAGAAATGGAGAAGAAAATTTCACTGATCAGCCCAGGAAGAAAAGTGTCTCCTTACCTTTATACCCTGACACTACCCCAAGTAATTTTAGGCAAACTTTTGTCTCAGTTCATCAAAGGAATTTCTCAGATTGAATGCAAAGTATTATAGGCATTTTCCAGCTTTTTAAGGGACCAGTTAATAATTTCCTCCCTGAACTTCAACTACTGCTGGTCAAACAACAATTCTAAATAGTGGTTACAATCCACTCAGGTCCCTTTCAGGAACTTGGTTAAGCTTTTAATTTCCAAAATCACTTCATTTTTAATATTTTCTCTTTCCCCTAGCAGAAGAGGAGAAAGCATTTATATAGTATCTGTTATGTGCCAGGCACTCTGTTATGTTTTACAATCATTATCTCATTTGATCCTTACAACAACCCTGTGAGATAGGTGCTGTTATCCCCATTTTACTTTTGGGAAACTGGGGAGAGCAGAGGTTAAGTGACTTGCCCCAGGGTCACATAGCTATTAAATGTCTGAGGTCAGAATTGAACTCATGTCTTCCTTCTTTCAGGCCCAGCTTTCTATTATCTCTATTAGCTCTATCTATTATCTCTAACTAAGATTACTCCTTAGTTATTTTCCTTCATTCTCACTCAGCCCTCAAATCCAATCAGTTACCAAATCTTGTTGATTATGGCTCTTCACTTTTGTTGTTTTCGAGTTCCTTCCCTTTATTCACTCTTTCACCCTCTTTCAGGTTTTCATCTGGATTATTGTAATATAATCCTAGATGGCATCCCCGAATTCCAATCTCTCCACTCTCCAATATGTTCTCCAAATAAACACTTCATTTACATCCTTCCTACTCAGAATGTTTCAGTGGCTTCCCATTGCCTTGAGGATAAAATACAAACTCCTTTATTTGACCTAGATTCACAGATTTTGTGTGTTGGAAGGGGCTTCAGTTAGCCATCTAGTTCAATCTACGTGCAAAAAGAATAGCTCAGTGGATTAAGAGCCAAGCCTAGTAGAATGGAGGTTCTGATTTCAAATCTGGCCTCAGACACTTCCTAGTTGTGTGACCCTTTGGCAAATCGCTTAACCCCATTGCTTAGCCCTAACCACTCTTCTGTCTAGGAACCAATACACAGTGTTGATTCTAAGATGGAAGGTAAAGATTTAAAATAATAAAAAGAATTCTGGCTATTAATATACCCGACATAGCTGTTTGGCCTTTGTTGGAATACCTCTAAGCAGGGGAGATTTTCTAGGCCAACCAAATTTACTTTTGGCTATCTCTAATCATTAGGAAGTTTTTCCTGCATTAAGTTGACTCCTATTCCAAACTCCTGGGGCCAAATAGAACAAATCGAATCTCTTTTTTATAGGATGACCCCTTGTGGTAGGATGGCAGTTTCCTGATGAATCTTCCTTTACTCTGACAAAACTTCTTTCCCACACATAATTTCCATACAATTTCCTTCCACCCCAGCTTCCACAGGGACTTCCCTTATGAAGTTTTTTTCTCAATGAAAGACCAACAAAAAGCTCAAGCCATATAGGCTTTGTTTGTCTCTCATGCTTGATGGGTGACCCAATGGGTACCCTGATAATCTCAGATATTTAATAGCTGTGTGGCCTTGGGCAGCCTACTTACCTCCATCAGAGTCAGTTTTCTCATCAATAAAGATAATAGCACCTATCTTGAAGGGTAATGCAATGGATGAAGTACTACATCTGGAGTCAGGAAGACCTGAATTAAAATCTGGTCTCAAATACTTACTAGATGTGTGAACCTGAGCAAATTATTTAACCTTATTTGCCTCAGTTTCTTCATCTGTAAAATTATCTAGATATGTAAATAACAAACAACTCCAGTGTCTCTGCCAAGGAAACCTCAAATGGGGTCATGAAGAGTCAGACACAACTGAAGTAACTGAACAACAACAATCTTGAAGGGTTTTCGTGAAGACCAAATAAGATACTATATGTAAAATACTTGGCAAATCATAGAATTTAATATAGAACACCAATTTCTGACTCCTTTTCTTCTTTTATGGACTTTTCTGTTTTCTTTCAAATCATTCTTGAGCATTTTGATGTTGATATGTGATTTCTAGGAATCTACTGGAATCATCAGAGACTACTGAGTCTGTTCTTCATACTACACATTTATTAAGAGAGCTTTATTTTTTAAAAAAGAGAGCTTTATTTCATCTTTGAGGTTTTACTGATTCTTTCCTTTCTGGTATTAGAATCTTTTTTAGACTTATCTGCTTGTGTGCTGGGCTTTTATTGAGGCATTTTCTCTTTTCTTTTTGGTGTTTCATCCTCAATTTTGGATGGTTCACAGATCTATTTATCTAGCCCTACCTTCTCTCTTGATCTCAAGTCTCAAATCACCCTTTTAGATATCTCCAACTGTATGTCCTGTAGACATTTCAAACTCATCAAATCCAAATCAGAATTCATTATCTTTTCTTCCCAAAGCTTCCTCTTCCCTATTTCTGTGGAAGGACACACCTATATATAGCCTGTAAGTCCACATGGGCAAACAATCTCCATGTCATTCTCTATTCATCATTTGTCCTCACCCTACATATTCAATCTGTTGCCAAATCTTGGCATTCATAACATCTTTCATATATGCTCCCTTCTTTATTCACATGGCTGTGACCTTATTGCCTTATGCCTGGCTATGCAATATCCTTCTGGTGGACTGATCTCCCTCTCTCGAGTCTTTCCACCCTCTAGTCCAAATTTAGTTAGTAAAAAGCCCATAAATCTTATGTATCCTGGATTTGTCATCTCAACTATTGAGATCACATCTTGCTTATACAGCCTTTTCTTCCTTTTTGCCTTTGTTAATTGTCACATGTATGATTATGAATGGACTCTATCAAAACTGGTTACAACCTGTATAAAACTTTGGAAAATATGATGACTTAAGAATTTAATTGTAATTTTAAGGAATCTTGAGAAATGACTTCAGATATCTAGTAATTTCTGAATGGATGATATATATACATATTATAAAGATTGTTGTATTCAATGGTAGAGAAACAAATAGAAATTCCTACCAAAAATTTTTTATATATAAAGCAGGAAGCCAAAAAGAGCTCCTTCATGCATGATATTTTAACTCTTCAGTTTAATTTACTTCCACCAGAACAATCTAGATTTCTCACCAAGGTTGGAAGATTTCCATAACAAATATCCATCAGTTCATAGGTTTTTAAAATATCACACAGCAAGTTGCTATATATAAAATCATGTGGATTCTATATAATAATGGGTTTGTTTGCTATTATCAATAACAGGGCTATTGTGAATTTTGGGAATTTGGTACTTTATTTGAAAGTACATTATTTACTGTACTACTGTTTTGTTTTTATATATCTGTTATTTTGTAAAAATCATTTGCATTCACACAGTGGTTCATGAACAAATTTAAAAAGGAAATAGATCTCATTTTTTCATGAAGAACCTTTGTATTCTACCTCTCCTTGGCTGACACAGTGTGTCATTGATTCTACCCTATATATTTTTTATTTTTAAAACATTTTTTACTATTATTTTTTCCCTTGTATTTGCAATATGGTATTTGAGTACTTTGAAGTACATATAATCAATATTAATCTTTTTTTATTTCGCACTAATATAAGTTTAAAATACATTTGTTCTAATATTAATGCATACCCAAAAAACTTTAAACTATAGAATGCCATTGATTGTTTAAATATTATGGGACTTTATTTAATGATTCTGTCTAATTCCAGGAGTAATTTAAAAAGAGCCATTGTACAGTGCCAAAGAAGCACAAAGCTAACCTGCATAGTGCCAATCAAGCACAAGGTCGAAGAGACCAACCAATCCCAGTAGGATTGATGTAATTTTGAGCCAAGACAAGAGAACTTGAACTTGCTTGGGATTTGAGGTTGCAGTGCTTAACATATGTTAAGACACAGGACTTCCTCTGAACCACATTCTAACAAGCACCTCTTTAGCTGCCATCCTGGATCCCATTTACTCCTATAATCAAGTCCCTTTTCTGTCTTTCATAGTGATGCAAACTTTATGTAGTCTTGGCTACTAATTGGGTAAATGCACAATTGCTTAAATCACTTTAATTAGGTCCTGATTCAAGGACCTGTTGTAGACTTATTTTTCTTTTACTTAGATTTTTTTAGACATAAGACTTTAATATTTTATATTTCATCTATAAGTTATTTTTTCTCTTTTATGTGGAATTTTTTGATGTTTCTGATTTCTTTTGCAATTGATTCATATGCCTCATAACTCAGCCATGCATCCCTGAGTGATCCCTGTGTTATTATCCACCTCTGGGGGGGACTATGTTATTGTTGTGAACTTTGATTTGAATTTGAGCAATTTTAGGATAAGAAACTTGCTACCTCCAAGAATCCAGAAGACAAACCTGTTTGGAGAAGGCGCCATGAAGATGCCTTCAGAGACCACACACTGCATCAAGAAGATCCAGGACTGAACTTTGGGATATGAATTTGAACTATGGGGGGTTGAAAGCATTTGTTTTGAATATACTTTTATGCCAAAGGGGACTGCCCCCAAATTGGATTTTTTTTAATGTAGCAATCATTGATTTTGTTCTTTTTTCCCCCCTTTTATCGACAAATTATTGCAATTTTTAAGTTGATTATGTTTTCATGATCCTTTTGGGGAGGCTTGTCTCCCAATAGGATCATAGTGGGGTATGTATAAATGGAGATTTTGAACCTTGGACTGCATCCCCCCATAAGTCCCTTAGTATTTCCCCAAATTCCCTTTAATCTCTCCAGGGCTTCCACATTTGCATGGTCACATTTGTATATAGTTTGCTGGAGCTCCTCCCTCTTCCTCTTTTTACTCTTGGGAGCAGGCTGGTTAGTACCTTTTACCTAGTATATTTTTGTTAGTTTATTATTAATAAAATGTATAAATATAATATTTAGTATTTTGTATATTAATTTTAATCTCCACACCTTCCCCTTCCTCTCTTCTTTTAGCTTAGTGCCTTTCTTCTGAGATTGCTTAGTGCCTTTCTTCTGAGATTCCTTGAAGGAGGGACCATTTTTTCCTCCTCTTTGTATCCTCAGTTCATGGCATATAATAAATGCTTAAAGAAAATCCTTGTTAGGGCAGTTAGGTGACTCAGTGGATTGAAAGCCAGTCCTGAAGATAGGAGATCCTAGTTTCAAATTTGATCTCCTACCTGTGTAACCCTGGGAAAGTCTCTGAATTCCAATTTCCTAGCCCTTACTGCTTTTCTGCCTTGGAACTAATATTTAGAATTGATTCTAAGACCAAAAAATCCATTTTGATTGACTGATTGATTTTCTAGTCCCTCTCTCATGGCTAGTGAGCTGACTTTTAAGACTGGGCTTCAGGACTGCTTCTGTTTCCTTGAATGGAGAGAGAGAAGAGGCTTCACTGGCCTGGTCTGGAACAGGATTGGCCCCAGCTGGGTTTCAGTTCTCTTTCTTTGAGGCCTATGGCAGACCTGATGTTCATGGTTGCTCCTCCCAGTTCTTAAGGCTCCTCTCTTTTCTTTTTCTTTCTTTCTTTCTTTCTTTCTTTCTTTCTTTCTTTCTTT
>NC_058132.1:408915257-408942573 GCF_016433145.1 Gracilinanus agilis | reverse complement strand
GAAGGAAGGAAGGAAGGAAGGAAGGAAGGAAGGAAAGAAGGAAGGAAGGAAGGAAGGAAGGAAGGAAGAAAAGAACAAAGGAAGGAAGGAAGAAAAAAGAAAGAAGGAAAGAAGAGAGAAAGAAAAGGAGAAAGAAAGGAAGCAAGGAATAAAAGAAAAAGGAAGAAAAAGAAAAATAGCAATAGCCAAATCTTTACTTGTTACGTGGTTCCATCCTCTATGGCAGGGGTCATCAACGTATGGCTCTTTCTGCAGGAGCCATAAAGTCAATTTTTTTCAGGCGCTGTTACAGGAGCTCGCACTGTGAACACTGTACGGCTCTCACAAAATAACATTTTAAAAAATGTGGCGTTTATGGATCTCATGGCCAAAAAGGTTGCCGACCCCTGCTCTATGGTTTCTAGTCTGTGTGTTTATACTCAATTATGAAATCAATATATTCAGTCAAGATCTAATACAAGATGTTTTCTTTGTCATTCAAAGCCCTTTGTAACCAAGCCCCTCCCCTTACCTTTTCAGTCTCCTTACACCTTATTTGTATATTTTTTAAAAATATATTTTGTTATCTTTTGTCTTTGAATTGTCTAGATTTGTTCCTATATTT
Source organism: Gracilinanus agilis (assembly GCF_016433145.1). Taxonomy (NCBI): domain Eukaryota; kingdom Metazoa; phylum Chordata; class Mammalia; order Didelphimorphia; family Didelphidae; genus Gracilinanus; species Gracilinanus agilis. The sequence goes on along the minus strand of NC_058132.1, from coordinate 408,941,969 downwards.
CTCCCTCTTGTCTCCCATATAGCCATACTTTATAATAAAGATAAAAAATTTAAAAAGGAAAGAGAACAAAATAAGTAAAAGTAATAATAATACACAAAATTTTGTGCAGTACACAAAAACGCAATTTTTCACTACTTTTGGATCCTATGCTATTTTTACTTTTCCTATCTCTTGGCTCCAATTATTTTCTCTGGCTTTCCCCCATTCCCAAATGCTCTCCTACCTTATCACTGCTTATTACTTTCCCTGGCTTCCTTTAAGTACCAACTAAAATCCTGTCTCTTTCAGGAAGCCTTTCTTATCCCCTTTTAATTCTAGTGCCTTCTCTCATTTAATTATTTTCTTTTTATCCTATACATAGCCTATTTGTACATATTTGTTTGTTGGTTATCTCCTCCATTAGATTGTGAGATCCTTGAGGGCAGGGATTATCTTGTGCCACTTTTAACTTCTCTAGAGCTTAATTTGAAGTAGGTGATTAATAAATGCTTTTTGACAAACTGATTCAATCCCTTTGACACAAGGCAAATAGGAATGAGTCACATATCCTCAATTCATATTTTCCCTTTACCCTTTTCATCAGAGAGAACAAATATGCAAAAGGACAGTAACAACATTGATTTGTTTCTAGTTGGGGCCTCCAACTTTTTAATCCATTTCCCATGATTACCTCCCTTTTTCTTCTAGGAGAATAAGTGTGTCTTGAAGGTCATTTATGATTTATTTTTGTCTTTGCATTTCTAACATTGAGCATCTCCAACATCATATTGGTATTTTACTATGCTTTACTATTATTATTATTTTTTTAAACCCTTAACTTCTGTGTATTGGCTCCTAGGTGGAAGAGTGGTAAGGGTGGGCAATGGGGGTCAAGTGACTTGCCCAGGGTCACACAGCTGGGAAGTGTCTGAGGCCGGATTTGACTTTACTATTATTATTAATTCAACATACTATTGAATTTGATTGAATTTATTCATCAGGATTCAAATATTAGATTATTATTCCCCATATGAGGAACTCTCCTTTCTTATTTCTACATATTGAAATTTTCCTCTTAATTCTAGTTCTTGCTTGGATGCCTCCTCTTCAATGAAATCCCTTGGGTTCCTCTAAACAGAAGTGAGCTTTCTCTTGAATCTGCTGGGTCACTCTGTTTCATAATTCCTATGCAGTTATCATATTCTTTCTTGGGCTATATTTATTTGCATCCATGACTAATCTTTGCTGCAAGACTATAGCTCCTAGAGGACAGGAACTATGCCAACTTTTGTTTACTAAACTCCTAATACCTTTTGTAAAAAGAACCATCTCAAGAAATATCCCCAGCATTGCCCTTCCTAGTTCCAGTCTACAACATGGAAACAGGGGGGCCTGCCATAGCCTTGTAGTGATCCAGCACTAAAAGAATGTGTTTTTTTGTTTTTTTTTTTGGCATGACATGGCAATTCCTGAGAGGTCCCTTGGTACTTTCTCAGTTTGTGACATTGGGGTGGAGTGATGCATCAGTTAAAAGAAGAGACTGGTTCAGTTTGGGATCTCTTCCTTCAATGCTCCATGGCATCGTGTAATTCCTAGACTCCTAATGAAGGGTGAAGAAGGACTGCCTTTTCTCCATCCCAGCATAATTGTAACCATGTCCTTTGTGTAAGGGGCATGTGTAAGTACAGCTAGTGTAAGGTGACTCAAATAGGAGCTTACGTTTGGGTCTGTGTCTGCCTTTTCTCCATTCATGTTTGTTCTTTCTTGATCTTAAATGAATAAGTTTCAATCTAGAGATAGAAGTATCCAGGATTAGAAGTAACCTTAAGAATGTTAGAGGTGTGTGAAGGTCCTGAGGTGAATGGCAGCAGAGAAATCCTTGCAACGATGCCAATGTTCTTAGGACCAAGCCTGGCAGACATGGACTTCTTCATCCTTCATTTTCAAAGAGGACTAATTACATCTTGGGTGATATCTTTACTTGCTCATGAATTGGATTTAAGTGTTAAGAGTTGCATAAAGTCATCAGCCTCATTCCCTCTTCCAGAATCATCAGAGTTCAATGGCAGGACAAGAGTTAGGATGCCTGGCAATGGCCTAGAGTACAGTGGGTGGCCGTGGCATCTTTGATATCTGACTGATCTCTAAGCACTCCATAGCAGCTGCTTTGGTCACCTTCATGGCTTTTGAACCAAACTATTCTCATTCAACCCTTTTCACTAGGGGAAGTCTTCACATACTTCAGGGAAACATCTCCTGAATTCACTGATGAATTATCCTCAACCAGGTAAGTCCATTTGTCAAGAAGGTTTTGCCAGGATGTGGCTGCTGTGCATGCTATAGCTTCTTGGTGCCACAGGTAAAAGTTGGGTGCCATAAAGACACACCAGAAGTGGATGAGAAACCTTGAAAAGGGCTCATAAATCCTCACATCAGAGGTGCTAACCCTCCCTGAACATCCTATACACCCCAGACATGTACTAAGAATCATTTGGACAGAGCAAAAAAGGAAGTGATATATAAAATGCCTAGTAGTATCCACCTTCTACCAGACTGTACAATAGTTATCATTACTGAATCTAGTTTTAAGTTTGTTTTTTTAATGCTTTTTATGAGCCTTTTATGCTTACAATCTCTTTTTATGTGTAGGAATAAAACCTGTCCCAAGCCCAATTCAAAGGAATAACTTTCAACACTTCCCTCTGGGGAAACCCTAGATGTAAGCCATAATCAAAGCTTTAAATAACTTAACCCTGGGGTGGCAGGGTGGGTTTTTCCCTTAATGAGTTGAGAACAGTCCCTAGGACTGAATCCTGTCCAGACACATGCCGGGCAACAGAACCGGGTGGGAATTTGGTACCCTAGATTAGAAGTATCAAGCTTGTGGCTGCAGAGAACGCGCCAATGAAGACTGAACCAGATGAAAATGTAATGGGGAGGGTGGCAGCTGGGTAGCTCAGTGGATTCAGAGCCAGCCAGGCCTAGAGACAGGAGGTCCTAGGTTTAAATCCGGCCTCAGACACTTCTCAGCTATGTGACCCCTGGGCAAGTCACTTGACCCCCATTGCCCACCCTTACCACTCTTCCACCTATGAGCCAATACACAGAAGTTAAGGGTTTAAAAAAAAGAAAAAGAAGAAAATGTAATGGGGAAATGTTTAACAAAGTAAATAAAACTACTATACAACACAGAAAATGCTAATTTGTGGTTTTCTAAGTCATCATTCTGCATCAGGGATCCATTTTTACTTGAGTTTGCTTTAGGCAGCAGAAATTTTTCAGTATTAGACTGACATAGTAAACATTTTGCAAATGTTTCTTGAATTGAATCTAAATGAACTGAATTTGTCTAATTAGCAGTCACCCAAAATGATCGAACTGAGATGATGGAAGAGCAAATAATGATCTGACCCAAAGACAATCTTGTATCATTTTCATGCTTTTAAAATTTGATGAAGAATCCACTAACACTGCCACCCTCATCAAGATTATATTACAGTGGCATATGCAACTATGGGAAAATAAAAATGTTTTCTCACAGAACGAGAGCCTGGAAGGGATCTTTGACAGCATTTGGTTAGAGTTGTCATTGACTGAAGTACACAGAAGTTAAAGTTTTCATTAAAGGTCATCTTGCTGATGAGTAGTTGAGCTGGAACTCCAGTTCAGGGCTCCTGATTCTTAATTTGGATCCTTATGTGGCTGGACTTGGAGTCAGCAAGACCTGAGTTTAATTCCAACCTCAAATACTATATGGCTGTGCCACCCTGGGCAAGTTGCTTAACCTCTATCTGCCTCAGTTTCCTGAACAGCAAATTGGGGATAATAATAGTCCCTGCCTACCAAAGTAGTTGTGAGAATCAAATGAGATGATTGTACAGCACTTAGTTTAGTGCTAGGCATGTAGTAGGCTTATTCCTTTTCTTACCTTCCCTTTCCACTTAGTTACTTTTAACTTATTTAGTTAAAAAGTGTCATATTTAATAGAGAGAACCTTGACATTGTAGCTTTATCATTTTACTTCTCTCTAAGGCTTTTGTATCTGAAACAATTTGAACTTCTTTACAAATCAGAATTTAATTGTGAGGTATTCTCCTGCAGATTCCTTATAGATGTTCCCAATAGATGAGTAGATTATATAAGGAACCATCACAATTAGCAGTTGTCTTGTCAAAGGTCTAAATGTACCTTTAGTTTCTGTTACCTTTCAATGTTCCTTCAATCGAGTGGAGATTTAATATACATCCATCCCCCCAAAAAAGAACAATGGGCTGCTTGTATGTTATTCTTATTAGAAATTAAGAAATGCTTGGTTCTTTTGTTCTCCAGACAATAAGCATGCAGTTGGAACCCTGCCAGAGAGTTTTGCAGCCTTTTTGCAGTCAGGCAAGGCATTGCCTGAGATGTCTTCTCTCAGCTGGTCAGAGGTACATCTGTTATCTTGCAACGATTTAGCATTTGTCTCTGCACAAGAGACCAGTGGAATTATCTTGATGCTGTTTCTGTCTGAAGTTTGATTGTAGCCTTAAGTTAGGGAAAAAACAATTTATTCTTTTTATGGAATCTAGGACCAACTAAATTCATTATCCTATGTGGTATCCTATAGGGCCAAAACTTACTTTCTCAAAACTATGTTTGGGTACAAGGAATTATCACTGTAGGCCACTGACCATATCTAGGCATCTGACCTCAAAAAATCCCACTTTTCTTTCAATCAGCTACATAGAAAAGGTCATTTGTTATTGATCGATCTTCCTGACTCCATGGACTGTAGTTCTCCATGGTTTTTTTTTTTTTTTGGCAAAGATACTGGATTGGTTTACTATTTCCTCCTCCAGTGGATCCAGTGGGCCCCTTTGTCAGGAAATCAGAGGTTAAATGACTTGCCCAGTTTCGCACAGCTAGGATGTATTTGAGGCTGAATTTGAACTCAATTCTTCCTGACTCCAACTCAGCATTCTAATCCACTGAGTCACTTAGCTGCCTCCTAGCTACAGAGATTAAGTGATTTGCCAAAGGTCTCACAGCTAGGAAGTGTCTGAGGCTGAATTTAAACTCAGGTCTCCCTGACTCCAGGCCCAGTGTTCTTAACCATTGAGTCAAACAGCTCAGGTAATAGGTTGATGTAAATTAGAGCATTTGCTGTCCAGAATGACCATTATTCTAAAATGAAAAGGTTCATCGTAATCTTGGTCAAAGTGATTTGGTGATAGCTAGTGATCACTAGTTAATACCTTTCCGATTCTTAGGCGTCTTAACAGTTTTTTGCCTTTAGATTTCTCAATTAAAATTCATCTTTAGTGGGGGCATCTGGGTAGCTCAGTGGATTCAAATCTAGGTTCAAATCTGGCCTCAGACACTTCCCAGCTGTATGACCCTGGGCAAGTCACTTAACCCCCATTGCCTACCCTTACCACTCTTCTGCAGTCAATATTACAGTCAATACACTGTATTGATTCCAAGGTGGAAGGTAAGGGTTTAAAAAAAATTCATCTCTGGAGTATGTGTGGGGCATAATCAGAAGCATCAGCAAAGAAAATCAGAGATCCCCATTTTCTAGATAAGGAAACTGAAGCAAAGGTTAAGTGTCTTGTCCAGGGTCACATAGCTAGGAAATGTCTGAGATTGGATAATAATAACACCCATTTCCCAGAGTTGTTGTGAGGATCTAATGAGAGAATAATTTTAAAGTGTTTTAGAATAGACCTGGCAAATAGTATAAATGTTAGTTACTATTATTTAGATTTTTTTGATTGCCATCAATTTTTGGGTGGGGGGGGGAAAGATGAGTGGGTAGTAGAGAGACTGGACCTGTTATTTCATTGATATAGGGAACTGCCAGTGAGGAAATTCCCTCTACCAGTTTAGTTCAGACACCTACTCTGAAACATTATTTTAGGTGTCTGGAGGCACTGAGAAATTAAGTGACTTGCTCAGGATCACATAGCCAATATGTATTAGAGGGAAGTCTGTCATGTACTTGTTACATGGTTACCTGGAACTTCAGACATATTCAGACATATTCACTGGAAGTTGAATCTTGGAGATTTCTTCCATTGGAAGGGATGGAGGTGGAAGGCAGCAGAGTCACTTTCTGGACCCAGACATTCTGTCAAATGCTATCTATTCCTGAGGCTCATAGTTCCATGAAAAATACAGTTCTCACCCCATCTTATGCCTCTCAGTCACATCTGTTCCCTGTAAAAATATTTATAGTTCCAGTAAATTATACCTGAGCACACATGTACAGCCAGAGATATCTGTCATAAAACTATTCATTTCTTTATAGACCACGTAGTCACTGACACTCATCCCTGATACGTCAGCTACTTGCAAATATGGTATATAGTACATAACATCATGTGTCAGGTGCTCTCATCATATTCCATCTAGAGTATTATGCCTAGGTCTGGGTGCCATGGTTTAGGAGAAAGGTTGATAAGCTGGAGAGTGCTCAGAGGAGGGAAATCATGATGGTGAAGGGACTTGAGACTATGTACAAGGATTGACTGAAAGACCTAAAGGAGACAAGACTGGGTTTGGATGGGGGGTGGGGTGGACAGAGAGGATGTGAGTAACTGTCCTTCCACATTTAAAGAATTATCATATGGGAGAGGGATTAGACTTCTTTGGTTTGGCCCCAGAAGGCAGAACCAGGAACACAGATGGATGTTTTAAAGAGTCATGCTTTGGCTAGATGATAGGAGAAACAAACAAATAAAATTTCCCAACGATTAGAACTATATAAAAATGGAATGGAATACCTCAGGAAACAAAGGATTCTCCTCAAATGGAGCTGTTCAAGAAGATTGGATGATGTCTTATTGGTTATATTCATAGTAGTGCCTTCTTTTGGATATGGGCTCAGTTGAATATGTGTTGAAGTCCTTTCCAACTTTAAAATTCTGTTGTTTTTTGATTCATGTAGATTACACATCACGTATCAGGACATTAATGGGTACAATTTGGTTACATTTACAACATCATCATGATGTCACTGTCAGCTTGATCTGGGCACTGGTTGGTTAGTGCTTCTATTTCTGTAAAGACTTGCTATCACATACATATTCCCAATCTCTGAACCCCATGTAGTTGGGTGATTATTAGGTTCATTGCCATGTAGTCTCAATTTTGGGGAGGGGGTTCCTTGACCCAACGAATAAAGCTTGGTAGGTGACCTTTATTCCTTTGGGACTATCATAGTTGAATATTAGTCTCAAAAGCAGAAGTATCTGAACTTAGTCCTGGAAGGAGCTAGGTGGTACTATGGATAACATTGCTGAGCTTGGAGGATGGTCTGAGTTCAGATCCAACCTCATACACATTAGCTGTGTGACCCTGGGCAAGTCATTTAATCTTTCTACCTCCATTTTTGCAAATGTAAAATGAAGATAATAGCAGTACTTGCCCTCCAATGCTGTTAGGAGGATCAAATGAGATCCACATATTTGTTAAGTTCTTAGTACATTAGTACATGCAAGAGCATGTAGAATGTCCTTAACAAATGCTTGTTCCTTTCTTGCCTTCCACTTTCCTTTGCCTCATCAGAGGTTTCTCTTGGATTGGTCTGTCTTGGAAGGCTTCCCCAACTCCCAAGGTGGAAAGGTTTCAACAGATGAGACAAAAATGTCAAAAGATGGGAACAGTAAATGTTGGAGGAGGTGTAGGAAGATAGGTATACTAGCATATTATTTGTAGAACTGCAAATTAGTGTGAACACTTTGGAAAGCAGTTTGGACATTTTAGTGCAAATAAAGTGCTAAAATATCCATGCCTTTTGACCTAGAGATTCTACTACCTGACTTAGGCAAAGGAAGCTATTGATAAGGAGAAAGTCTCCATATACACAAATATTTATTTATTTATTATAAAGATACTTTATTTTATTAATTATATGTAATAAATTTCCACATAAGTTTCTGGAGTTATATTATTCAAATTGTTCTTCTCCTTACCTTCCTTCCCCTCTCCCAGAACTGGCAAGCAATTTGATCTGGGTTACACACATAATATCATGCAAAACATACTTCCATATTGATCATTTTTGTAAGAGAATAATCATATGAAACAAACAAACAAAACAAAACCCCAAATAAACTGAAGCGAAAAATTGCATAATTTGATCTGCTTTCCAGACTCAAGAGTTCTTTCTCTGGAGGTAGACAACATTCTTTGTCATAAGTCCCTCAGAATTGTACTGGATCATTGTACTGCTGAGAGTAGCTAAGTCTATCACAGTTGATCATTCCATAATATTGCTGTTACTGTGTACAATGCTCTCCTGGTTCTGCTTATTTTGTTCTGTATCAGTTCCTGTAGATATTTCCAGCTCTTTCTGAAATCATCCTGTTTATCATTTCTTATAGCACAATAGAATTCCATCACCATCATACAAAACAATTTGTTCAGCCATTTCCTAATTGATGGATATCCCCATAATTTTCAATTCTTTGCCATCACAAAAAAGTTATTACTATTTTTGTTCAAGTAGATCCTTTCCCTCCCTTTAAAAAAATCTCTTTGGGATATAGATGTAGTAGCAGTATTACTGGATCAAAGTGTACGCACCATTTTATAGCTCTTTGGGGATAATTCCAAATTGCCCTCTCTAGAGTAGTTGGATCAGTTCACAACTCCATCAGCAATACATTAGTATCCCAATTTTGCCACATCCCCTCCAATATTTATCACTTTCCTTTACTGTCATATTGGCTAATCTGATAGTAGTGAGGTGGTACCTCAGAGTTACACAAAACATTTAAAGCAGTATTTTTTTGTGATAGCAAACATGAAAACAGTATAGATGCCCAACAATCAAGAAAGAGTTAAACAAATTGTTTTATATAAATGTAATGGAATATTATTGTGCTATAAGAACTGATGAATATGGTGACTACAGAGAAGCATGGAAAGATTTATATGAATTAATTTAGAATTCAATAAGTATAACCAAAATAATATAAACATGTTGATGATGGTAATATAAAAAACAAGAGATCAATAAAATTTGACTTAAATGATATCAGTAGAAAGCATAAGAATAATTAATTTCCTAGCATTGTAAGCAATATCAATCCAAAGTGAAGACTTGGGATCATCTAAAATAGTCATACTAGATACCTCTTCAATAAAATCAAAGTAGGGATGCCCCTGTCAATAATGTTATTTCATATAATTCTTGAAATACTAGTTATAGTCATATGGAAAGAAAAAGGAATTGAGGGAATAAGTATAGGCAAAGAAGAAACAATTGTAATTTTTCTGCTTATTATATAATGGTTTGCCTAGAGATTCAACTAAAAATTGATAGAAACAGTAATTTTAGTATAGTAGGAAGAAATGAAATAAACCCATAAAATCATTATCATTGCTCTGTATTACCAACAAAACATAGCAGAAAGGTATAGAAAAAGAAATCCATTCAAAATAACTTCAGAATATACAAAATATCTGTGAATCTACCTGCCAAGATACACATAGAAAATACATGAATACAACTATAAAAACATCTTTACAGAAATAGAATAAGACAAATAATTGGAGAGGAATTAATTTTTCATAGTTGGGTATTGGTCATACTATCTCAATTAATTTAAAGATTTAATGTCATACCATTAAAATAGCAAATAATTATTTTATAGAACTAGATAAAATAATTAAAATGCATTTGGAGAAACAAACGGTCAAGAGTCTCATGAGAAATAATGAATAAAGTATGAAGGAAGGAGATTTAGCATCCCCAGATGCTAAACTACAAAGCAGTTAATTATCAAAACAATATTGACTCTCAGTACTCTGAGGGGTGTATGGCTGGCCTCTGTCACCTTGTGTAAAGGGAAGTGCTATGGAAGTTGAGACTTTCCTCTGCTTCTGTTCTTATTAGTTAGGGATTGAATCTGGTTTCAGGTTCCCAACTATTAAAGTTCATATTTTCTTGCATACCCTCCCTTCAAAGAACTGTCTAGTTTCAGGTTCATTTATGGGAATTCCCACAAATGGAAACTTCCTTGGTGTGACTGGGTCTTTTGCCAACCTCTGACAGCTTTTGACTAGCTTTTGGGGTGGGGGGCAATTCTAGACTAAATGGAGGAGCTTACTGATGATTCTGTAAATTTCTCTTTATTGTTGGTCTTTCTGTCGCCCTTTTCAGATATTTAGTGGCATTTATGTTGGTGAGTTCTAATTCTCTAATTCTCTGTTGTGTCACTTTATTAATTAGATGCATATTTAATTTATCCTTTGGCTCTAAGCAAGGGCTAAAATGCAATATGCTCATGTATTTGGTTTTCATCGATATAAAGTGAGGTAAAGATAAATCTACATTATTATTTGAGGTTAAAGGAAGCATCAACTCTTCATAGCAGATTGACTTATTGATAGAGTCATCATTTTCACTTAAAAAAGGCAAAGTGAAGAAATCGGTTTCACAACTAAAACTCTAACTTCATTTAATTAAAAATTTTCAGGTGTGCTATGAGAACAACAGCAATTTCTGAAAGATATGTCTGCATTTGATATTTTTATTAACTTGTGTGTGTATGTGTGTGTGTGTGTGTGTGTGTGTGTGTGTGTGTGTGTTTGTTTTAGTGCCTGGAGATGAAGTGGGCAGTACTTTTTAAGACAAGACATAGGTCTAAACAACATGAAAGACTTTATTGTGTCTAATTTTATCTCTGTCTATGCCTCATTACTGTGCAGTAGCTTGTTTCATGCAAACAATTGCTGGTTTCCAGAATAACAAGAGTGGTGTCTGTATTGAGCATATTCCTTAGAGAATGGGAAATCTCCAGCTGGGAAAGAGGTGGATTCTTGTTAAGCACTGGAAATAGGCTGAAATGTAAATGTGTGTTCATTTTTACAACATTCCTAATTGCCCATAAATGTCATTAAATTGAGAAATGTTTTCCACCAAATTAACTTTGACTCATGATGTCTAATTAGCTGGAGAAACTGAAAGATAACTTATCAGTCACTGTTTAAGAAAACATGTTTAATGGGTGACTTTTTTCTTGCAGTAATGTTGAACCAGGCATTGGAACTGTCAAAATGGAGCATGATCACAGCAATTAAGCTCTGTGTCTCTGTTTTGGTGCCAAGAATTTTACAGCAACCTCACAGACATATACATTGGTTAAGTCTTCCCGGTAATTCATCTGAACACCTAAATATCGTTGATAAAGAAAGCATAAGTTGCTGATGGTGTGAAATAAATACATGCATACATCTATTTCTAAAGAAGGAATCTTACATTAAATGGTAAGAAAATATCAACCCATGTTAATCTTTCCACAATGAACAGAAAATCCTGTATTTAATATGCACAACAGAAAGGGGATGAAATTGTCAAGGGACACAGAAGAAATCAGAGCCAAAAGAACCCTATACACTGACCATAATTGTGTAACTGAAAACAATATCAAGTATTTTCTACAATGGAGAATGTTTATAGGTCTTAGACCTAGATTTGGATGTGACCTCAGAGGCGATCTCGTCTGACTCCCTTTTACAGCTGAGGAAACTGATACTACTGCATTAGCTTTAAAGTACCTGGATAAGTCACTTTATCCTGTTTGCCTCAGTTTCCTCATCTATAAAATGAGCCAGAGAAGATAATGGAAATCTATTCTAATATTTTGCTAAGAAAACTCCAAATGTGGTGATAAGGAATTGTGCACAACTGAAATGACTGAACAGTAAATGATACAAATGTCATAAGTAAGATACAAAAGTGAAATGGATGTAAGTTGGTAAAAGTTTCATCAACAATCAGTAAAAAAACACTGATGCTTTTCCCTTACTTTTTTCATTAAATATACTTTAGGGTTTTGTCTTTAATTTTATTCCTTTTGAAAATAAAATTTTTCTTTCCTTCTTTTTATTTTTTTAAAAAAAGTTTATTTAATTATTTAATTAACTAATTTAGAATATTTTCCCATAGTTACATGAATCATGTTCTTTCCCTCCTCCCAACCCCATCTTGTAGCCAATGAGCAATTCCACTGGGTTTTACATGTGTCATTGATCAAGACCTATTTCTATATTATTAGTATTTGCACTAGGGTGATCACTTAGAGTCTATAGGGATCATATCCCTATCAAACCATGTGTTCAAGCAGTTATTTTTCTTCTGTGTTTCTACTCCCACAGTTTTTCCTCTGAATGTGGATAGCGTTCTTTCTCATAAGTCCCTCAGAATTGTCCATTGCCAATAGTAGAGAAGTCCATTATATTCGATTGTACCACAATGTATCAGTCTCTGTGTATAATGTTCTCCTGGTTCTGCTCCTTTCACTCTGCATCAATTCCTAGAGGTCATTCCAGTTCACATGGAGTTCCTCCAGTTTATCATTCCTTTTAGCACAATAGTATTCCATCACCAACAGATACCACAATTTGTTTAGCTATTCCCTTATTGAAGGGCATCCCCTTATTTTCCAATTTTTTGCTACCACAAAGAGCGCAGCTATATTTTTGTATAAGTCTTTGAGAATAAAATTTATCAATGAGCAAAAAAGAGAAATTCTCAGTGTCTGGGCACTAACAAACACAGAATAATTATGTTCTGTACACCTCTTAGAAAGATTCTCAAAACAATTTACATATTATCAGCACTGAAACTGGATTGTAACCCAGTCATTCAGGCAAAATAAGAACAAGGAGAAAGGATTAGAGAATATTCCTATAAGATGTTGACAGAGAGGCAAAATAGTGATACTAGTCCAGAACCTAGAAGTTCAAGGTCCTTCCCAGGCCTCTGTCAGATCATTAAAACATTAGAAAAAGTATTTTCTTCACAGCCCTATAAGGCTTATAATGAAGAAATTGAGACAGAAAAGCTAAGCAATTCGCCCAGACTCACATAGCTAGTAAATGTCAAAGTTGACCACCTGAGGCCCAGAAATCTGGGTCACCCACTTATAGTATCAGTGTTTTAATCTTTCCAGATCTCTCATCTTTCTTGGATCATCAACTTTTGTTCTAAACTAATTTGTCTAGGTGGGTGCCTAGGTGGCAGTAGATAAAGTGCTAGGTCTGGAGTCAGGAAGATTTATCTTCTTGAATTTAAATCTGGCTTCAGACACTTATTAGGTATGTGACCCTGGGCAAGTTGCTTAACCCTGTTTGCCTCAGTTTCCTCATCAGTAAAATGAGCTGTAGAAGAAAATGACAAACTACTCTAGTATCTTTGCCAAGAAAACCCCAAAAGGGATCATGAAGAGCTGGACACTACTTAAAAATCACTAAATAACAATAACAACAATTTTCTGGGTAATTATCTCTTTAATATGGTTTTAAAATTAATTTTATTTTCCTCTATGCATTTCCAGAACTATTTTTACTTATTATTATTATTATTAAAAACCTGTATCTTCTGTTTTGGAATCTGTATCCTACTCAGAAGAATGGTGAGGGCTAGTTAGCTGGGATTAAATGACTTGCCCAGGGTCACACAGCTAAGATGTATTTGAGGCCAAATTTGAACCCAGGTCCCCTTGACTCTAGACCTGGTGCTCTTCCACTATGCTAACTAGCTACTCCACAGACTTAACTTTAAATACTGTTAAAGATCTGATCCCCTAAAATGGAATCACCTATATTTCATTTCCTAAAGGGAGTCAGTCTAATGCACATGAGCTAAACTATTAAACACCTTTAAGAATTTTATATTTATTTATATTTATAAATTGATATATGTTTATCATAGGCAATATATTTATATTTAATTTAATAAATATTTAATACTTAAGAATTAACATTATGTTAGCCCAAGACTGGAGTGTTATTATCTTCATTTTCTGAGTTAGTTTAGGAAATCTCCATGACTCCTAAGTCCTAAGAGGAAGAGGAGAACAAAAATTTATTAATTGCCTACTATGTGCCAGATCCTGTACTGAGTGCTTTACAATATGTTCTTTGTTTCTCACAGCAACCCTGAAAGATAGATGCTATTATTATCCCCATTTTATAGTTGAGGAAATAGAGGCAGGCAATGCTTAAGTGACTTGCCCAAGATCACACAACTAGTAAGCATCTAAGGCTGGATTTGAACTCAGGTCTTCCTGACTCCAGGCCAAGTGCTCTATGCATTACACCATCTAACTGCTTCATATGCTCTATATTCTGTTACCCTGGATACATCACTTAAAGATTCAGTTCAAGTTCTGCTTTCTGTGGGTCTTTTGCCACCTTTCAATTACTAATGGTTCTAAGACTCCTTTAATTCTTTTGTATCTACTTTCTTTGTACGTAATATATACCTATTTGTCTATATGCTATCTCCTCTGTTAGAATGTAAGCTTAAAAGCAGGGACTGTTTTTTTTTTATATATATCTTTTATTTGCATCTTCAGCACTTAAAACATTTCTTAGCATACAGTAGTTCATGCTTATTGATTGATTGATCAATTGATTTAAAGCTGTCCAGGAGATGGCGCCACTACAGTGTCCTCCTAGAATTCCATCCAGTGCTCTGACTACTCTTATTGTCAGGACAGTCTTCATTTTACCTCACCTCATTCAATTTATTTCCCTGCTCTCTGCAGAGAGCATAAGTACAGCTTGAAGTAGTTTGCTATCCAGTAACATTTCACATATTTGAAAGCCATTATTAAATGTCACCTTCCACATTTTCTTTTTTAGGCTAAATAATCCTAGTTCCACTAGTTTGTTTCCCAAAATGTTTTATTTCTTAACCTCTTTGCCATTATTATTTTTTAATACCCTTGCCTTCCATCTTAGAATCAATGCTGTGTAACAGTTCCAAGGCAGTAAGGGCTAGGCAATGAGGGTCAAGTGACTTGCCCAGGGTCACACCTTCTGTCATTATTAACCATTTCTCTCTTTCCCTTTCTTCCCAATCCAATCCAATAAGCACTTATTAAGCACCTACTGTCATATGTTAGGCACTACGTTAAGTGCAGGAGATACAAAAAGAAAGATAGTCCCTGCCCTCAAGGAGCTTACAAGGAACTCAGATATCCCACATGGGGGTACCTTGTTCCATGGAGCAAACTCCTTGACTTTCACCTAGTTCTCCATGTTTCTCTCAAGTTGCTGAGCTCAAAACTTCAAAGACACAAATTTTCTCATAAGAACTACTTCTTATGCTAGGAGAGAAGCAGTAATTATGGAATTTTAGATTTAGTGCAGACATTAAGTGACTTTGATATCATGTGATATAAATCACTGTGTTGATGAGACTAGGACACATGTTCTACTTCTGCCTGATAATATGTATATTCCTATCTTAGCCCATTCATCTTAAGCCGTATATATAGTTCCATGTCTGAAGGGGATTAGCATCTTCCTTGCCACAAAGACTAATCCTCTTCCCCACGCATGCTCAGTGGAGCCTGTAATATTTCTCCAGAACCGTGGGCTGAGCACACACCGTAGAATGAAAGAAACATAGCCTTGGAGCTAGAAGGACCTCAGAGATCATGAACAGTAGTCCTGCCTTTCTCATTTGACAGATGAGGAAACATTCAGAGAGGTTATGGGAGCTAGGGATTCCAAGAGGCAAAAGTGAAGAGGTGAAGCATTCTATGCATAGGGGACAGTGTATTCCAAAGTGTGGAGATGGAAAATGGAATTTCATGAGTAAGAAACAACAAAATATATCAGTTTCACTGGATTATAGAGTGAGTGAACCAGAGAAATTTATAAGAAGACTGGAAAGATAGGGACCAGTTTGAGAATGCTTTAAATGCCAAACAGAGTTTATATTTGATCTAAAACTTAATAGAGAACGACTATTCTCTACTGAAGAGCAGCTAGGTGGTCCAGGCAATAGAGTGCTAGGCCTGGAATCAGGGGCATGAGGGAGTAGATTACTGTTATTAGGGTAGCAGCTTTGTTTTTCAGCACTTAGACACTATTCATTATCACTGGGATAGTGAGACTGAAGGGGCAGGGAAATTTGTCCACCATTTATGGAATGAAACCATGCAGATTATTAATCAGCTGATGACAGCAGGTATTTAGAAGGAGAAAAATGTTACTTGGAGTCCAGTTCCTAAGGAGAGGGCTTGTCTCTGTACAGTTTTCAATTGACTTCCAAGAGTCCATTCAGGATCCAGTAGGTGCTGTGTCCCAGTATGGCTAGATGTTTAGCCTCTCAGAAAGCAGGAGTAATGCCTGGCATGTTGTGTCCTGGGACCTCTAGAAGGACGTCCAGAATAGCTTAGGCAGAAAAAAGTATAAAACACAGTTTTTGTCCTTTGGGAGCATTGAATCTATATAGCAAGGCTAGACCACTTATTAGTTACATTAATTTAAGAAAATTATTTAATTTGTCTGAACCTTTGATCTGAAAGTTCCTCATCTGTAAAACAGATGCAAGCTAAACTAAGTAGTTTCTCATGCCACCTTAGGATCTGTGATGTCATCAACAAACACACATGAAAAGTTAACTATCAATATATAAACTACCTCTTCCATGGATTAGTCAAGCACCAGCTGTATTGTAATTTATCTTTTTCATAGTCCAAAGGGATTATGCTATGGTGTGCAGGTAAATGTTAAGTGACTGACTCTCTAGGGGGAAAATGTGCCTATGACAAACTTTTAAGTTTAATCTACATTATTGAGATTTTTCTCCATTACTTTCCAAAGTCTAGACAACCAATAGAACAATAACTCAAGTCTTAGTTTGTAGTGTTTGCTGAATTTCTGAGATGTAATTACTCACACTGAAAATTTAACAGTGATATGAACTGGCTCCAGAACATCCCTAATATGTTTATTATTTGTTGAATATTAAAACTGGCATTCAATTTTGGTAACAAAATACTGCCTTAAAGGCTGTTTTACCACGAAATCTCTCCCATGTATATGTAAAAAACCCCAACATGATTCCCAGAAAGATAAGACAGAAAGGTCTTTGTTCAAAAACACTCTGATTATGTGATTATATTCCAGAACTCTGTTCTGAGTTCTTCTCTCTCTCTAGGTGATTTCCTCAACTCCTGTGGGTTCAGCTATTACTATTACTCACAGATTTCTCTATCTCACTGCAAAATCTTCTGAACTAGATCTCACATTAACAGCTGCCTATTGGACTTCTCCCTCAGCATCTCAAGCTCCAATATATCCCAAACAGAACTCATTATCTTTCCCCCTCAAACTCACTCCCTCTCCAAAATTTCCAGTTTATTTTCAGGGAATCACTAGACTTCTGGTAGTACTGATTCACACCAGAGCAATCTTCCTCTACTCCTCCTCCTTTCTCATTCCTTTCATTTATTCTCTTCACTCAGATAGCCTTCCTCTTAGTTTAGATGACTCATCACATCTTACTTGGACTAAATAGTAGTGTCCTTTTATCTGAGATTTCCCTTTCTGAGGTTTCAGTTACCTGTGGTTGTCTCTGAGAGGTGGTGAGCTTCCAGGGGTGGGTGATGGTCTCTTTGTGCATCAGTTCTTTTGCTTTCACTTGGAGGTTTATTTTTTTAAATCCTTACTTTCTGTTTTAGAATAAAAACTAAGTAGCACTTCTAAAGCAGAAGAGTGGTAAGGGCTAGATAATTGGAATTAAGTGACTTGCCCAGGGCCACACAGCTAGGAAGTGTCTGAGGTCAGAGGTCAGATTTGAATCCAAGACCTCCAGTCTCCAGGTCTGGCTCTCTATCCACTGAGCCATGTAGCTGCCCACTCCTCTTTTTTTTTTTTTTTTTTTTTTTGTAGAAGGGTGGGAAGCTGTGTAGTGCCAAGCTGAGAAGCAGTTTGGAGAAAGAGCACAGTGCTTATTAAATAGTAAATTTAAGACAGATATTAAAAGTGAGAACTGTCCATCATTTCAGGCATCCATTGTGGCTCTTAGAATTGTTATTGTTAAAACTAAAGCTTGTGTTGTTAAGCTAAAGCTGTTATAACTATAAATGATCTAATGTTGGTATTGAGTATTGATAGCCAAATGGTAATGCCCAGTTGTTTTAATAAACTAAAGCTGTCAAGGTTTAAACTATTTGCAGGCAGTGGATGGAAGGCTGGAAGCAGTTTAATACAACCCTTATTTATTTGTTCTGTGAGAAGAGGTAGGGAGGGGAAATAGGAGATAGGAAACTAGGAGTTAGGAATAGGACAAGAAATCTCTTAACCTTATACTAAAATCTCTTAATAACTCCCCCCCCCCCAAAAAAAAAAACTAACTGCTTTTGCGCAGCTTCTTCTTGCCTACAGAGTAGGCCTCCTTAAACTATTCTCACTATCTTAAAATTTTTTTCTCTGTCTAACTAAACCTATATTACACAAAGGACCTTAAATTATAATGAACTCCTTAAGAAATTCTTCTATCAACTGTCAGTTGAAAGCAGCCTGTCACACTCAGTTCTGCAGTTCCCCTCAAAGTGCTGTGGAGAATAGGACTTGGAGTCAGACCTAGCTCTCTCAGAGTACTGAGAAGGAAAATCCCTCAGTAACTAGACTCTTAACTAAAAGTAGTAAGTCTTTCCTTCAATCTCCTTAAATTCTTCTCAACTCCAACTGCCACCAGCCACTTCCAGAGAGACCTCTTGACAGAGAGCCCAAACAGCCACTCCTGTTCTGAGACTGCCAGAGAAGAAGGGGCCCAGAGCCAACTCAACTGTCCCTTTTATGATAGGTCTCTTAAAATGATGGAGAGATATTGAGAAGACTTCTGCTCTTAAAGAGCCTGAATAATATTACTTAACTTCCTCTAACCTAGAAACTCTGCTCCTAAGGAGATAGAGTGAACATTTAATAAATTCCTTATAATAGAACATATTTCCCTAGGATAAGTGGGGTACAATACTATATAATGATGTGCAATGTTCTTTATCATTATTGTATTTAATTTTAGAAATATCTGTGTGCTTAATTTATCAATTAAACTTTATTATATGTATATATAAGGAAACCACATTATGTATAGGGTTAGCAGGCATTTGCTTATATTCTTGGTTTCACTCATTGGAAACAGGTCTTGTAACTATCTCTTGTGGATACAGGAGCCCTGCTGTAGTTTTCTCTAGCCTTATAACAGCTTTCTAATTGGTCTCTCAGCCTCAATATGCCTCACGTACAAGTCTGACCATTTCACTTTCTTGACTAAGAAGCTAAAGTATCTTATTCTTGCCTCTAGGATACATACAAATTCTTATGTTTGGGTTTTAAAAGACTTCACAATCTGTCTCCAGCCTACTATCCTAGGCTGATCATATATTACTCTGTTTCACAAATGAAATAGGTTCCAGATAAACCGGTCTGCCTGCTATTTCTTGTACATGACATTCCAATTTCCTTCTCTACAGTTCTGAAAAGACTGGTCACTATTCCTGGAATGGACTTCCTCTTCAAAGTTTTAAATGTGACCTTCTACAGAAAGCACTCCCACCCCCACCTACTGCCATGCTTCTGGAAATTATTTTGTATTTAGTTTTTCTATAGAGATATTATTTTCCCCAATACAATTTCTATGTATGTTATTTCCTTCTTGAGGGAAAACCTAACACAAATATGGCCCTTAATAAGTGCTTGTTGAATGAATGCTTAATATCAAGTAAGGCATAAAATAAACAGAATTATATATTTATTTACCAAAGGTGTTTGCTATCACTCTCAATGAAGTTTCCTCTATAGTTTCCAAATGGAAAAGGGACTCCCTTCAGATGATTATATTCTCCTGATATGCTTATTAATTGATGATATTGTATTGATTTCATCAAATCATGAAATATTGGAAAGCTTCTTGAATAAGATTCAGAATTACTTAAAAGCATTAGGTATAACTATCTATATAGGAAAAACTAAGTAGATGAAGAATGTTTACTGTGTAGAATGTGATATCAGGTCGAATGGACATTTCACAGAGCTGGTTCATCAGTATAACTATCTTAGAATGGGTGACTTCTGGGAAATTTTGTAGCCAAGGCCCTTCTTTTGTTTTCAATATCAATATTCTCCTAGTGAATTCTCATGGATGTAAGTCATGATATATTACAATCACTAAAGAATTAAAATTGTAGGTCACATAAATGGCAATATAGTATGGCAAATGTGAGTAGGTTGCAACATATTACTATGTGGAGAACTATGGAATGCTTATCAGTTGGGGAATGAATAAACAAATTGCAGCATTTGAATACAATGGAATACTATTACATTGAAATAAATGATGAACTCTTGATTAGAGAAATGCAAATTAAAACATCTCTGAGATACCTCCTCACACCTATCAAACTAGCCAATATGATCATAAAGGAAAGTGACAAATGTTGGAGGGGATATGGCAAAATTGGGACACTAATGCATTGTAGGTGGAGTTGTGAACAGATACAACCATTCAAGAGGGCAACTGTAACTTCTCCCAAAGGGCTATAAAACTGTGCATACCCTTTCATCCTGTAATATCTCTATTAGGTCTGTATACTAAAGAGATAATAAAAAAGGGAAAAGACATACTTGTACAAAAATATTTATAGCAGCTTTTTTTTGTGATGGCAAAGAATTAGAAATTGAGAGGATGTACAATAATTGGGGAATGTCTGAATAAACTCTGGTATATGTTGGCAATGGAAAATTATTGTGTTATAAGAAATTATAAGCAGGATGGTTTCAGAAAAAGCTGGAAAAATCTACATGAAGTGATGCAGAGTGAAATAAGCAGAACCAGGAGACCATTGTGCATAGTAACTATGCAAAACAAAGAATTTGTCATAAGTCTTTCAGAATTTCCTGGTTTATTGTATTGCTGAAAGTAAAGTTTTTCATGGTTGACCATCATACAATATTGCTATTATTATGTACAATATTCTCTTGGTTCTGTTTATTTCACTCTATATCAGTCCATGTAAATCTTTCTAGCTTTCTCTGAAATCATCTTGTTCATCATTTCTCATAGCACAATAGTATTCCATTACAATCATATACCACAATTTCCTCAGCCATTTCCCTGTTGTAATTTCTAATTCTTTGCCACAATAAAAAGAGCTGCTATAAGTATTTTTGTATTAGTAGGTCCTTTCCCATTTTTTTTATCTCTTTGGGGCACAGATCCAGTAGTGATATTACAGGATCAAAAGGTACACACACTTTTATAGCCCTTTGGGCATAGTTCCAAATTGCCCTCCATGATGGTTGGATCAATTCACAACTCCACCAACAATGCATTAGTGTCCCAATTTGTTATATCCCTTCCAACATTTTATCACTTCACTTTACTATCAGATTGGCTAATTTGATAGGTGTAAGGTAGCTCCTGAGAGGTGTTTTAATCTATATTTCTCTACTCAAAAGTGATTTTGAACATTCTTTCATATGATTATTGATAGCTTTGATTTCTTCATCTGAAAACTGCTTGTTTGTTACCTTTGACCATTTGCCAATTAGGGAATGGCTTGTTTTCTTATACATTTGATTTCATTCTCTATATATTTGAGAAATGAGATCTTTAACAGAGAAATATGCTATAAAGAGTCTTACCCAGTTTTCCATTTCCCTTCTAATCTTGGTTACATTGGTTTTGTTTGTATGAAACCTTTTAAATTTAATATAGTCAAAATTATTCATTTTACATCTTCTAATGTTCTGTCTCTTGTTTGGTCATGAATTCTTCCTTTCTCTATAGATCTGACAGCTAAACTATTCTATATTAGTTTTTTTTTAAAAGAAGAAAAGAGCATTGACAAAACACTTTAGAATGTGATGAGAATTTTAAAGACATTTTTAAAATTCAATTTTATTATGCTATTCCTCCTGGAACATTTGGTTAATTGAAGACTCTTTCCTGTTAATATTAATATCACCTAGCTAAAACCTGACTCATGCAATAATAGTATTAAAGGAAGACTTTTTGACATTCCTCAGATAAGAAGCCAAAGGAGTCTGACCTTTCTAAAATAATTTAACTATGTGTGGAAGGATTCTCCTGGCTTAGAGACTTTATAATGTCTTCCCTATTTTTGTGACATGAAAATCTCCTCTCAATCAGCCCATTGTGAATCCTTTAAATGTAGTTTAATTTGTAACCTGACAGTTTATCTTTAGAGTCTGTTTAACTAGATCATTTTCCTCAGGAGATATATGAGATTATGATTCTATTAAAATAATTTTGTTAAATTTTAATGCCCTAAGAGCAGTTATGAGACTTCTCTATGTCAAAAGTCATCTCTCTATTTCTTTATGATAGTCATAAAATAACAGAGCATGATTCTTTTCTTTTTTTGAACCAATACCTTCTGTCTTAGAATTAATACTAAGTATTGGGTACAAGGTAGAAGAGCATAAGGTCTATGTAATTGGGGTTAGGCAACTTGCCCAAGGCAACACAGCTAGGAAGTGTCCAGGGCCACATTTGAATTCAGGACCTCCCATGTCTAGATCTGGCTCTCTATCCACTGAGCCACCCAGCTGCCACCAGATGAAGACGATGGAATTCTATTTCCTACCTAATTTTGAGCATGAGACAGAGAGACAAGAATCAGGAGTGTTTTTAGATGCTGTTTTTCAGAGAAAAAAATGTATATTCCCTTTGATCACAATGATTTAAAGGAACCATCTTACCTTCCATGAATCCTTTGTAAAATAAGGCTAATATTTACTGGCTTACTCTGGAAGGAAGTTCAACAGTTTCTGAAGGCACTACATACTTAAGAAATAATGGTATGATTTAGTATAAAAGGGAAAAATGCTCCTGAGACTACTTCAAAAATTAAAATATTTTAAAAGGTCTAAATTACAAAATTATATGCCATGAACAAGGATCAAAAGTTAAAACTTGTTTAATTTACAGATTAATAAAAAAGATTCTTTTAAAACACCTAATTAGTAGGCTCCTTCTAGATTATTTAGTCTAACAATTTTCTTTTTAAATACTTGTCTTTATAAAGCAAGGAAGGGCGGGGCAAAAACCATTTGTCAAAATAATGCTTAGGATTTGAAAATGATAATAGGTAAGAAATATGGTGCTCAGAGTCCCTAGTGGGTTCTTGCTATATCTTATTATTCCTAGACACCCTGGCTTAGTGAATATACATGATATGTAATATTATCCAAACAGCCAAATGTAGACAGTGAAGCAGGTATATTTGTGGGTCAGCTTGCTCTTTGCCTCAGCTTGGCTCTGACTTTTATTTTGAAAATGATGACTTTTTTCAACTGCAATTTCTTTTTGTTTAGGAATTAGTTGAAGAACAAAATATCTGAAGTAAATGATTTAAAATAGAATCACAAAGCTAAATTGCTAACATGGACATTCAAATATGGCTTTGTAATTAGATACTTATACATAGGAGAGACATTACAAGGCACGATGAAAGAGATAAGATCTGTTCCTATTGAGCTATTTTTTGGGGGGTGACAAACTCTCTATTTTGTGGTCAAAATGATAAATTAGTAATTAACAAACCTAGAAAAGTTGACTGGGGAGATTTGATGTGGGAGAAGCACACTCGATATCGTAGTAGAGTATTGCCCCAAGAATGGGAGACTCAAACTCCATCCAATCCAAAAGAAAATAATTTTATTTGAAGTAGAAGTGATATTTGATGGTATAATATTATGCCTAATAGCTAGTGGAATAGTCTGGAGGCTAATCAGGTAGCCTTGGGGTTGATGGATATGCCCAGGGGCTAGAAGAGTAGCCTCATTGGAGCTGATAGTATGGAGTAACCCTCTGCTGTAGACTGGCAGCTTCCATTGTAGAGTGGCAGCTTCTACACCCTATGGATAAGAGTTGGTATATTTATTGGGGTCCAGTAGCTTAGTATCTCCCTTTCCAGACTTGGGTGGAGGTATGTTTTCGGGTTGTTGCCATAGAGAATAAGGAGCATGCCCAAGATTGGGGGGCTTCTTCTGGAATGCTGGAGTCTCCAGTGTGCAGTCCTCATTGCCCATCTTGTCATCATTTGTCAAAGTGGAAAAGGTCTCACTGCCCTTCTAGAATGAGAAGATGGCAGGGGGGAATGTGGTACATTGGAGGACCACTATAGTTGATTATGTCTTTCAGTTCTAATAGTAATTAATAAAACAGATTAAGCACAAAAGCTGATGTCCAGTACAGAATATCACAGGTCCAGTACACAGAGTGGGTAATTGGTCAATCTGCAATTCGTGCTTGACTAAATGTTAAAACCACAGGTTTTGGAATTGATGTTTAACCAGTGCTAACTAGTGAGAAATGCAAGATTTCAGAGTACGAGGTCCTGTTCCTATTTACTACCTCTCACCCACATCAAATTCATTAATTTATAGTATCCCAGGGTTGGAAGTCCCCTTAGAAGTCACCTAGTCCAACTTTCCACCAGTGCAGGAATATCTTCTGCATCATGTGACATGGAAAAGTCACTATTTCCTAAAATTACCCATTTTTGTTTGTTTCTACTATTTAGGAGTTCATTGTTATTCTGAGCTAAAGTCTCAAGTAGAATCTACAGTAATTGAGGGAAAGATTTTTCTGAATTTTTGTCTTTAAATTCCCTGCTCCAAAGGCAACTAGATGGCACAGTGGCTAGAATGTCAGGACGTCCTGAGCTCATACCTGATCTCAGGCATTTGCTAGCTGTGTGACCCTGGGCAGGTCACTTACCCTTGTTTACCTCAGTTTCCTCATCTGTAAAATGAGCTGGAGAAGGAGATGGAAAATCTTTGCCAGGAAAATTCCAGATAGGATCACGGAGAGTCAGACATGACTGAAATGACTAAACAACAAATTCCTTAGTCCTAGCACAATGACTTGCATAGAATTGGCATTTAAAAAATGTTCAGTGAATTGGACTGAACTGAATTGAAACCTGTCTTCCTATAGCATCTATTCATTGTTCTTCCTCCCTCTGAGGCAATATAAAAGAATTTTAACCCCCTTTCTATAGGCTTTCTGTGCTGTCTACAGCTGGGTGAATCTTTTGGTAAGATGTTTTAAAATATAGATGAAAATATATTTTAAAATATAAATAAAATTAATGTAAATAAAAATGTAAAAATTAAATAGAAATTAAAATACAGAAATAAAATAACATAAATTATAAATGAATATAAATAAAATATATTTTAAAATCCTTTGACTGTTATTCATGTTAAGAATTAATGTGCTTCTGTGAAATGAATGATGAAGCTGGAGTCCTGGAACTGCAGCTCTGCCACATATATGACATATATGACCCTAGGCAAATCACTTCATCTTTGAGCCTCAGTTTCCTTATTGGTGAAATGAGGGGGTTGGACAAGATGACCTCTAAGGTCCCTGGGAAATCTAATTCTGTTATCTTAACCCTTCAACAGCAGGTTTTGAAGGATTTATTTATTTATTTAGTCTCATTGGCTTACCATGTATAAGTTTCAATCCCATATAAATTCAGGTGATGAATTCGCACAGTGCCTCCCAAAGAAGATTTGCAATGGAAATGGCAGCAGACCCTTAATTTCACAGCCCAAATGTGACCCTTGCAGGGTTATTAAATTGTCTGATTTAGGATTCAAATGCAAGCCAAGACAATGGCCTTTTATTAAGTTTCTGACATTCATTACTTTTCCAACCTATTTTCTGTCTGCTGGAAGGTTAAATATTTCAATATCTCACCTAGCAGTTGTAACTCATACTGACACACATACGTTTAAAAAAATAAACACTTGAGTAATGGCTCAGATGAGTGGGTGGGTGGATGAGCAGATATCTTGCCCATAATGACCAACTTATAGAAGTCAAAGGAATGGCCGAGACACAAACCAAACACCAGTTTAGCCTTCACCCAGTTGACCAAGTTGAAATGAGTTGTTTCCAAAGCCACAAAGCAAGAAAGGATGATTTTTTTTTTGTCTCCAGTGATACCTGTTGATGGTTTTCTCTCCCTCTTCGGCTCAAATCCTCTGTTGCTATCAGCGACACATGCTTCCTTGCTCATCTGGGGTGGCCCAGCCTCATTAGGAAAGGATTTGGTGCATGTTACTTAATTGAGTCCCATTCTCACCACCTGCCACTCCCGAGCCTCATCTGCACACTAACTGCTCCTAATTGTCATCATACGGCGGACTCAGGGCAACAACTTGAGAACAGATCTAGAGCAGGGGGTGCTGCTGAGTAATAGAGGAGGGAGTGATGGGTGGTGAGGATTGGTAACTGTAACAGTTTATCAAGGGGACCAGATGTTTGGAGAGAAAAGGCACCTCGCATGAACATCCGGTTTAGAGCTTTGATGTTTATTAATGTGTCAGATGCTACTTTATAAACCCACCAATATCTTTCTTCGTCAGACCTGGCTTTAAAGGGGAAGCTGAGAATGAATGGAAACTTCTCATGTAGATACTGACAAACTTGATGATCCAAGTGTCTGGTCTATAAATCCGTTGGTAAAGCTCCTGCCCATGTATAATTCCATATAATAATAATGCAGTCCACATAATAATACATACCTGTACAAGAATAATATTATAGTTGTATATACACAGATAATTCTAGTCAGTATGTTTTACTAATCCTATTTTGCAAGAGTTGAAGCAAATTTTTAAAAAATGGCAGCATGGTTATATATCCTGTTTCCAAAGGAGCTTTATACAAAGAAATAAATGCATGAGCACACTGATCAAGTCTGCAAGATTGTGGGAGGTGGGGAGTGGTGGGGAGAGAGACACAGAGACAATGAAAGACAGAAAGAAAGAGGCAGAGACAGGGACACAGAGAAAAAATATCTATAAGGATATATACATAAAGAAAAATTTATTTTAAATGGAGGGGGAGAAAGAAGCAGAGGAAAGAGAGAGAGACAGAGAGAGAGAGAGAGA